>NW_012101399.1:5713119-5730620 GCF_000951045.1 Mandrillus leucophaeus | reverse complement strand
AATGAATGGATTCATTTTTTTTTGTATGACTTAGAACCACATGTGATCTATGTGTGTATAGCTAGGAATCATGCATTTTTTTTTTTTTTTGTCTTCCAATAAAGCTTTATTTGTGGACACTGAAACTTACATTTTCTATACTTCTCACATTAACAAAATACTATTATTGATTTATAAATGTAAAAAAAAAAAGTCAAATTCAAATTTCTGAAATGAAAAGTTTAAGTTTTCACCTAAAAGCCCTGTTATTAGATGGAAATTCTCTATATTGGCAAAAAAAAAAAAAAAAAGCTTCCCATAACCACTGAATATATGTATGGGTTGCATTTTGTTTGCATTTTATTTCTACCTATACTTGAGGCAAACACAATAGTCTCAGAGATTTCTCAGCTATGGGGGAACATGTACTTATTCCACTGACAATTATTCATTGAGTGCCTATTATCTGCTAGTAACTGTATTAGCAAAATAGGAATAGAAAAATGAAACATATCTCTTGTAACAATGAACCATAGGACAAAATGTGTTATGTGAAGCTATGGAAGTGGTTCAGATAATCTAGGGAGAGATTGAGAATAGGACAAGGATAACCATAAGGACAAAAACCAGGTGACACCAGCATTTAGTGGACTAATAGAGGATTATTCCCAAAGAGACAGGAAAGGAGAGGTCATAGGAGAAGAATAGAAAAGAGTGGTGTCACAGAAAAGAAGGAATAAAAGATATTCATGAGGTATGCTCACTAGATTTCACGAAGATATATTTTACTTTTCTTCTCTGTGTAACAAGAGTGGTATTTTAAAAAATAATCCCCAATTTCCATTGCTTTACTGGAAGTGAGTTTTTCTCTCTATATATACTCGATCTGATATTTAAGTTTCAGGGTAGTGTATAGAGGAGATGTCAACTCAGGGAATCAGAGAAAGCCATGGGAGCACAGCCAACCCTTCCCAACTCAGGAACTGTGGTAAGAAACAAACAAAACAAAGCAAGAGTAGAGGGATAGCCAGTGGGTGAGTTATGTGGATCCCACCCTCCCCTCTCTGGACATTGGTCTAGAATGTGACAAATGCATTAGACAAATGGAAGAGAAGGTCAAAGGAATGAGGCTTTGGTGAAGTAACTGATCTGCAAGGTGATTTTATGCCAACAAAGAGCCTTGCCAGCATATCTATGAGGGATACATGGTGTGGTCAAACAGGGGAAAATTCTAGTTCTCATTTTATAAGAATCATGGATGCCAATTTAGAGCCAGTAGATTTGTCATGGAGCCTGGCATGGCGTGGAAAGGACTGAGAGGTATACAGTACTGCCACGAATCCAAGGAAGGATACATCAGCAAAAAAGTCCACCCCAGGTTTGAGCAAACAAAGAATAAATAGGCCACAACTTAATCAGGTGGGCATCAGCAATCCACACAGAATGAATTGGGGCAGGAAAGGTCAGCCTTATCTCAAGGGAGAGCTCTGGCACACACACAACCCTCAGGGTAGAACCAGAAAACTTCTTTTTCCATCACCACACGGTCATAAATGTCTATCCCTCAAACCTCAAGTGTCTTACCCAAGAGCCGGGGGAATAGAGAAAGAAATCTGAAAGTTCTAAGCTATTATTCCAAAGTGAGTGAATTGAATCTAAAGAGACCCTTCAAATTATCATGTACTCTAAGTTTTAAACTAAATTGATCCCTATTTAATTCTTCCAAGCCTTTGCCCTACAACTACTCAGTGGATGAGAATGACTAGACAGATCATGGTAACTTTAGACAATGAGGAAATTCTATGTTTTTCTGCACAACTGAGTATAATGTGAGTAATTTTTCAAACAACCAATTATGCTTCATTTGTTTTTGTTTCTCATCACTCACTAGAACTATTTTTGCAAGGTTTATCCTTCATTTGAAAAGAAGATGCAAATTCGGTGAAGTCAAATCTCTTGCTGTCCTACGACTATCCTGTCCTCAAGCACACACATATTTTTTGAATTACAAAACATCTAAAAAAATCTTTAATAACTGATGACTTTCGTGGAAAAACTCTTAGCAAGAGAGATGCAATTAGTGGCTATCGGCAATTTAGCATATGTTGATTATTTGGTATTTGGTTTAGTTCAAGATCAAATTTAGAAGGCACAGTGTGTAGAAAAGTTTTGTCAGAGGTAGAAGAAGGGAGATCTGATGCATGGAATAGTGGTTATAGGTGGAACATTGAGATAAGAGCATTCAGTTGAAGCACAGGAGATTCAAATGGGGAGAAACTTCAAAACACAGAATATACCTACATTTGGCCAGGCGTGGCAGCTCACACCTGTAATCCCAGCAGTTTAGGAGGTCCAGGCAGGCAGATAACTTGAGGTCAGCATTTTGAGACCAGCCTGGCCAACAAGACAAAACCCCCGTCTCTAAAAATGCAAAAATTAGCTGGCCATGCTGGTGCACACGTGTAGTCCCAGCTACTCGGGAGACTGAGGCAGGAGAAGAGGAGAAACACTTAAACCCAGGAGATGGAGGTTACAGTGACCCGAGATCACACCACTGCCCTCAAGCCTGGGTAACAGAGTAAGATTCTGTTTAAAAAAGAAAAATGAAAAGAGAAAAGAAAAGAAAGAAGGGAAGAGAAGAGAAAAGAAAAGAAAAGAAAAAAGAAAAGAAAAGAAAAGAAACCTAAATTGACTGCAGGGAAAGAGTAGGATAATACCAATAACATTTATTTTTATTTTAAACACACAAAGATTGTAATCACATATGATGTTCCACTGGACTCTCACACCAACCTCAAAATGTGTTATTATCTCTGTTTTACTCAGTCAAAACCCCAGATTCCAAGTGGTAAAGTGACTTTTCCAAGATCACATCACATTAAGTGGAAAAATCAGGCCTGGAATCCAAGTCTTCTTCCTACCTGTCCATTTCTCTTCCCACTACAATTACAGTAGCAACTTTTCAAGCATTACAATTTTACACACACCCAGTTCTATGTTTTTGATCCATCCAGAACAAGTAAGCACAAAATCTTCTTTAAAAAAAATGGCCACCAACTTCTGAGATTGTAAACATTTCAGCTCATGCAATCCAGTCTAATCTCTCCAGCTCTGTTTGTTTATAATATTTGTACTTGCTAACATATGGTTAAAATCTAGGATTAGTATCCCTGAAATGCTTTTAGTAAAAAAAAAAAAAAAAAAAAAAAAAGATTTCAGTTTGTCTAAAAGTAAGGAAAAAGATGATAAGTAAGGAAGTAAGGGAAAAGAAAAGGGAAGACAGAGAAATTTGTCTGCATTTTAGACTTGTCAAAATGAACAAAGCAAATGAAATATAGTAACAATATCAATTAATAATGACTCAAAGAACATTCAGTTGTATTTGGATATATAAAAATACAAGATACATTGCTGTTTTCTATTAGTAGTAGCTATTATTCAGTAGCGATGCATGAGATGCATTTTTTCTGGTTGTAAGAAATTATATTTTTGCCTTCATAGTTCAAGAAAAAGAGGACTTTTCTTACTGTTCAATGGGCATTTAATGGTAAATGTCATTGGAGAAAATACGCAATAATTATTAAATGAAGAGAACATCTCCAAGGAAGAAGAAAACACATAATTAAGAAAAAAGATTAGACATGAAAGCTATTCTCACATGTCTAAAATAGAAGATATCTAAATTAAGGATGGGGGAAAAGAGGGATAATACCAATGACATTTATTTTTATTTAAAATGCACAAAAATTCTAACTACATAAGATGTTCCATTGGACTTTCACACCAACCTCTATATATGCTCATCACCATTTATGAAAATCTGTCTTACAAAGAGAGATGTCAAACTGCATAGCTTTCTTTTACCTACTGTTTTTAATCATATATATTTTTTCATCTTCCAAATTTTAATATTTCTGCATCTTTTATTATGGATGTTTCTCTTGTAAGTAGTTCATAGTTAGATTTTGTTTTTCGCCTAGTCTGACAATCGTTGTATTTTAATGTGAACATTTTTAGTTCACTCACAGTAAAAATATTTACTCTTGTTGCTATTGCTTGAAAAGTCAGCTGAATGCCTGGTTGTCACTAGTTGGAAAGGAATACATCTTTTGGCCACACTTAAACTTTATCTTTGCCTTTGGTTTCTATTGTTTACATATTTGTTTTTTGGGATTTATTGAATTTCTTGAAATTGTGGATAGGTATCTGAGTCATGTTTTTATATTCTTCCTCCCCTACTTCATCATAGCTTAGCTGACAATGGACAGAGTATATGTCTCCACCTCACTGGTAATGAGCTACAGAATGTGCTTTGGTCAGTGGAATGCAGAAGTGAGAATATGTCAGTACCTAGCCAAGACCCTATGGGATACCAGATGTTTTTATTTTTCCCTCTTGTGCTAACAACAAAGACCATGAGAAGAGCATGTTTAAATCAGCTGCAAGCACCAAAATGAGAGTCATATAGAACAGTGACTGAACTTGATCCTCAACCAGTCTGATGAATTGTGAGCACGAAAATACATTTGTTTTATTGTAAGCTACTGAAATATGAGGGTTGTTTGTTATGTAGTATTATTGATGCAAATTTCTGAGTAATGCAATATCTTTTGTCATTTCTGGAAAATTCAGAACCACTATGTCTTTTTTTCCTTTTATTCCTCTCTCTCTTGCACTTATACATATGTTAAACCTCTTCACAATTTACTCTCTTTTAGTCAGAAATAGCATTTTTTCATCTTTTGATTATTTTATGCTGTAATTTAGATAATTTCTTCTAACTTATATTCCATATCATGAATTCTATCTTTAACTTTTTAAATTTTCTTTTTTAAATGTCTATTGTGCCTTCTTCATAATTTCAATTTGGTTCCTTTTCAAATATGGTTATATCACTTTAATAGATTTCTTACTCCCTATATATATCTTCAATCTTGTGTTTTTCCACTTAACTGTAGTAAGGATACTATATTTTTCATCTGCATCTAATTACTTTGTAATTTAAAATCTTTACAGTTGGTTTTTTATTCTTTTGTTTCTTCTGGTTTACATTTATTTCCTCTGTGATAGGTTATTTTTTATTACTGGTTATATTTTAGAAATGTTAAACTATGGAAAAAGTTCCTTTTTGGGGGGACAAGATTCGTGTTCTCTTATGAGATAACTGGGAGCGGCCGGGTGCGGTGGCTCAAGCCTGTAATCCCAGCACTTTGGGAGGCCGAGACGGGCGGATCACGAGGTCAGGAGATCGGGACCATCCTGGCTAACACGGTGAAACCCCGTCTCTACTTAAAAAATACAAAAAACTAGCCGGGCGAGGTGGCGGGCGCCTGTAGTCCCAGCTACTCGGGAGGCCGAGGCAGGAGAATGGCATAAACCCGGGAGGCGCAGCTTGCAGTGAGCTGAGAGCTGGCCACTGCACTCAAAACCTGGGCGACAGAGCGAGACTCCACCTCAAAAAAAAAAAAAAAAAAAAAGAGATAACTGGGAGCACTACCCATCTGTCTGCGCCTTAAACTACGCCAAAAGTTTAAATTATTTGGACCACTCAAGGAGTAGAAACCTGTGTTGTAATTGCGTGTTAAGAAATAGTTCTCTTCTGGTTTATGTTCACCCAGAAAGTGTAGCCCTTAGAGTTTCAGATAATGTGAGAGTCTCCTGTTACACTCCCTGCCTATGTGTGCTCCCATCTTTGAGTCCTATACTCTTTATCATAAGGAAGTTTCTTTTATTTCCTAAGTCAACAAATACCTACAGGACAAAGATAGCATATATGCTTGCTTGCTTCTTTGGTTTCAGCTATTGCCCTATTTTACCATTGGTAATTAGTTAAAGTATTTTCATTTTCTTACTGTTTTAAAGAAGAAATTTTATTTTTCAAATATTTTACTGACGTTTTAAATTGCTTTCAGGAGGATGATTGATCTGAATAATCTATTCCACCAGTATCAGAAACAGAGAGTCTCTTAGAGATTTTCTAGGCCTTTCATTGCACTGCTATGTTTTCCTGTTTAATTTCCTTTTCTTCTATTTGCTCTTTCCACTATCTTACATGTTTGTCCTAGAATCAATTCTGACCCAAATTTAAGTATATTTTATAAAATCTAGAACAGCATAAAGTTAATGTTGCTATTAGTCTGGCTTTAGTCAAGTCATTTTTTTCCCTTCCTATGTAAAAGACCATGTCTAGAAAGCCAGAAAAATTCTCTAGCATGGTAGCACTGTCTTCCTTTTCCAGTTCCCCTTTTCTGTTCCTCAAACCCCATGACCAATGTCATGGTTTTTTTGTTGTTGCTGTTGTTGTTGTTTGTTTAAAAAAAAAAAAATCTTTTATCTCTATATGTAAAATAACATATAGAAAATACTACAGAAACCCTGGTTACAGTGTTTTATTTGTCTCATGGAAATCTCAGTGCCACTTTTGAACCTCTTTGATACTGATTTCTAATCAAATCACCACCTTTCATCCCACTTTCTGGATGTCACCTTCTCCTCCTAATTTACTTTCTTCCATTCCTACAGTTAGCTATATGGCACATCCACACCTTCCACCTCTTTTGTGAACTGGGTATATTTCCACATCCAGATCTCTCTTTTATGATGCTATTAGCTTCATGAATTTTTAAAGATAAACTTCCATGTCACAAGACATAACTACTCACCATTTACTATTGAAAGGCAGAGTAAAGAAAAAAGATAAAAATTAATTAATTTAATTATTTGTATACACATTTTATCAAAGGAATGATGTTCAATGGTAAATAAACCAATTGAATTGGCAACATTTTTTAAAAATAAATATCCCAATGTTCCATATCTATTCCAAAAGTTCTGGTTCACCTCTTAACAATAGTCACACCCTGCTTTTAGCCTTTGAATGTTGGTTGCATTGACAGATTCTTTCTCTCTCTTTCTCTCTCTCTCTCTCTCTCTCTCTCAGTGAAATTTATTAAAGGCACTTCTCTCCATATTTTTGCTTACTTTCACAACTTAACTCATGGAGGAAAGGTATCAGATGTAAAATCTGAAATACAGCTGTGTTGTTTCAAAATGAATAATGTCTACTGGGTGAGACACTGAGTCAAGGGCTTAGTTTGCAGCATAAGGAAAATATTTGTGAGTGTTGCTGGAAAAGCTGACAGCGTAGCATATGCAGCCTCCCTTTTAGATAGAGAAACATGGGAAAGAGCAAAATGCTAATTTGGCTAGGAAAGCAAATGCAACTTTTGTAACCAAGTCAGCAGTAGCCATGAGAATCTCTATTTGATTATAAGTAACTGTCTTCTGTTCTTCCTTGTTTTAGAAAATAAAGCTATGAACTTTTAAAAAATTAAGACAAATCTGTAATATTCAGGGGGAATAGAATTCCTGGAAAAAGGCAGTGAAAACATTCCTATTGCTCAACACAGAACACTATCTACAAAATATAATAGACCTAAAATTAATGAGTTCACTAGCCATTGCTTCCACAAACATAAATCAGTAATATGATTTTTGCCTTGGTCATATTAATCAATTGGCCTTGGCCAATTAATCAAAGGTAATTTTCTAAAATGATAATTTAAATAAAGTTTCTTTATTAAAATTGTGGGGTTTTCATTGAAGCCAGCTCTCCCATGAAGTACCTTTACTAGACAATTAACACTAAAAGTCAGGGACAGTAGTGATGACCTTTAGGGAAAAATAGATTTTAAAGTATTAGGCAGTCTGCATTTTTAATTCAAATTTTAAAAACATTATCTAAATTAAATCTACTGGAAAGAAATAGGTAGGTGTTAAGCTGGGTAGAAAACTCAGTGTATTTGGTCAAGGGGTTTTCATTGGCTCTCAATGTTGAGCCAAATTTGTGCTAACATGTGAGCATATATGAATATATAACTTGGATGTTTATGTACCTTGATGTAATTGAAATAATACTTGAGTAGCAGTCAGAACAATCTATTTTTAAAAACATCATAAACTGACTGTGTAACTGGGAATAAAGAGAAAAACCCCTCTTTTCATATTGAAGCTCTTTGAAAGCACTAAAAATACAATAACATAATGAATAGGTCATTGAAAGGGAAGACTAAAGTTCTCCATAAATCCAAGTATTTTCCAGAGTTAATCAAGCATATATTGAGCTTCAGGCTTACATGACATGATCTTGCCACAAGGAGATCTGGAAACAACACTGACACAAAAGCAGAAATCTAGAATAGATCATCTGTAAGGTTATTTTCAGTCTTAACATTCTAGGAAAATTCAAGGTTTTCTACTTACATGTGAACTAGGATTTCAGAATCAGAAAAGTTAGCAAAGGAGTGCAGTGCACACAGAGTTAATGGAAGGAAAATGAGCTAATGAACTCTAGGGAGGCAACCATATTGCAGTATAAAACATTTTCTTGGCTTCTAAAGTAAGTATTGATTTAATAATGCAATAAATGAAGTAATAGGAAAAAAGAGAGCCAATATCAGTCAGTCAAAGTCTGCTAGCAAGCTGACAAACATGACCTCTTAACAATCCATTTGCATGAGCAAATAAGCGCCATGATTAACAAAGTCAGTATAATACAGAGACATTTAAATGTAATAAATAAATTTTAGGAATGAATTGCAGTCATTATTAAAGATGATTGGGGTGTTAGATAGCTTTAAAATTTTATGATGGGTCCGTTTATATGAAAAGTCTTAGTAGTCCATTTTGATTATTTCAGACAGCTAGATTCATTGAAATATCATTTGTTAACAGTGCCTAAGATCACGTTCAAAATCAGTCACATCTTTTAGATGTGTTCTGAGAAAGTTTTTAAATCAATGTGTTTGGCACAATATAAGAGACCTGAGCAAAAAAGGAGGCAGGGAAAGAGAAGGGAAAGAAAATGCAGTTTCTGATAGTTTCTGATGATTCAGCTGGAACTAGTTAAATCCTTAGGGATTACCAATAAAAAGTCCTTTTATCTTGCTTAAGATGGTTGCTTTTTAAATTTGTCAGACATATGTGAATTAAATTAAAACAATGATGAAATCAGGTAATACTGCCAGTAAATTTGCCCACTGTCTCCGCTACCTCTAACTCCACTAAGAAAAAATGAGATAATGTTCTGCAGAATGAAGAATTATGAACTAAGAAATTAGAAATACGTATAAATACAATATTCCTCTTTTCCTTCATGTAGGCAAATGAGAAAATAGTTTTATGATGTAAGATGTCAACAAATGAATACAGTTGCTTTGCAACCTTGTAAATTCAAAATACCAAATTCAATTAGACTCCTTTACCACTGTATAATGAGCTTGTTAGCCATTATTATCATAATAGATTCTTGACCAATTTTAAGTCATTAACATTACCATTTAAAACAGAATGTAGTACAGAATAAAATTCCTGAGATATTTCACAGTTTACTAAAGTAGCTGCTACATGTGTAGACTAATGCTGACATGACTGATTTTCTTCTACACTACATTATTTCAGAATTAAGTTGTCCAAGAAAGCAAAACCTCACATATGTGTAAAGAAAAAGATTAGTGTGCTAGTATCTAAAATAGACTTGAAACCATTATTCAATTCATCTGTGCATGAAATTTTCAAGTAATTTTTTATCAGGAAAACAATCATTTTCAGTGTCTTCAAGTTAAGAAAAAGAAAATATGGGTTCTTTACAAAGTAACAACTCATTTAACAAAAATAAAGAAGGAAGGAAAAGTCTGTACTGGTAAATGTTCTCTATACTTTCTCTACAAAATAATACATGGACTATAGGGTTTGTACTCTAAGAAAAATATTTGAGAACTAGTCAGTATTTACTAAAATATGTTGTATATAGCATATTGTATAGAGTGGTTTGAGTTTTCTTTACTTAAAAAAGCCAAACTAAAATATTTTTACCTCCTTTATAAGACATAAGGAATTTTAGAAAAAGAATAAATAAATAAGGAAGTGAAAGAAAAGGAAAGAAGAAAAGGAGAAAAGAAATTCAAATCTGGCCGGGCATGGTGACTCACGCCTGTAATCCCAGCACTTTGGGAGGCTGAGGCGGGCGGATCACGAGGTCAGGAGATGGAGACCATCCTGGCTAACACGGTGAAATCCCGTCTACACTAAAAACACAAAAAATTAGCCGGGCGTGGTGGCGGGTGCCTGTAGTCCCAGCTACTCAGGAGGCTGAGGCAGGAGAATGGCGTGATCCCGGGAGGCGGAGCTTGTCTTGCAGTGAGCGGAGATCACACCGATGGACTCCTGCCTGGGCGACAGATGAGACTCCGTCTCGGGGAAAAAAAAAAAAAAAAAAAAAAAGAAAGAAAGAAATTCAAATCTATGTACTTTTTCAATAGAGATGTTATCTTTTCATCTACCTACTCAATGTATTTCCATCTTTACATGGTCTTTTTCCTGAGAACTATTTGTAAGATATGAGATCTTATAGAAAATAATCCAATTTTCTTAGTACAGTAATTTTTAAATGCCATTGGACTAATGAATTAACTAAGTATTTGTCATCTCATAAGAATGGAAGCCCCTCAACTACAATAGTGGTATCACCTGTAAAGCGATGTCTTTTACTTCTGATGGATGCAGAATCAAACTGGTAAAACATTAATCCAACGAATGCATAGTATCGTTTTTTGTATGTGGGCTACTATTGGATATTGCCAGTCGTGCTGTTATCATATTTTTATATACTCTTGGGGTTTCTTTTTCCCTTGATGTGAGTATATGGTTTGTAACACATTAGTAAAATTAATATATGCAGTTAAATTATACAGTAAGTACTAACTCCATATTCCTCCTGCCTCAGGCCAGTGATCAATCAGATACTCTTGTTCAAGAACTTGAACCAAGAGCCCTGGAGAAAACAGGCTCTGAGTCACATTAACGATGGCACACCAGAGGGACAGTCCTGCAAACACCACTGCTCACTTGCCTGGCTGAAATTATCACTGCTAATGCAACCAGACATCCCTGGCATTCTTCTTGGTTATTCAAGTTTTGTTCAAACTTTACAAAACACCTAAGTACTGTTCCATAAACAATATATATTACTAAAAGCCAGTTTTCTTGATTTGAAAGACGAGAATTACACAAGCATGAAGGAAACTGGAAACTATATACCTTAAAACCTAGGGTAGACCCTTAGAAACTTTCATATATGGATCCTCATGTTTTCTATTATAATATGGGCCTAGATATATCTTTAGAAGAAAGCCTATTGTCATTCATTGCATAAATTTTGTGTAAAGGGTATATTTTTTCTGTAAGAATTTTTAAATTTTTAGTCTATATAAATATAGCCAAAAATCTCATTAATTCTAAGACAAGAAAGAACTCATTGTCAACTAGAACCACAACATTCACAGCATCTTTTATTCTGTTTGTTATTTTGGAGAGTCAAATACCTAACGTGACTTAAAAAGTTTTTTATTTTTGTTTAAAGCACATGTATCCTTCTTTTTCACCAATATGCTTATCAAGAAGCCAAATCAAGAGCTAAATCAAGCTGAATCAAGAAGCTAAGTATTTGTATTTGGTTTTGACGAATAACTAAAATAAATATAAATTTTAAAGTTAATGATATAGTGGAATTCTTACTAAATTCAGAAAATAAAATAAAGCATGAAAACACAGAGAAAAACAAAAAACTTGGATTGTTACATGACAGAATCATTGTCTGTGAGATCAATAGTTCCCACAGCTTCTACCAGGCAGGGTAAATGGTTTTAAAGGAGGATCATGCTTAAATAAATATATTCTCAGCCACCCAAGGGTTTGCTGATTTCTGAAGGGCCAGAAACACAGGCGAATGTTTGGCATCACTGGTTTCTGACCTGGATTGAACTGGACATGCTGAAATAATGTGAGAAAAGACTGTTTTCTGGCTAGAACTGGAAGTATATCTGCCAGCATTCCTGTGAACATGCTTTTCTTCTGTCCAGCTTTGACTGTTTGAGAAGTCAAGTTATGTTACACTTAGCTTGTATTCTGAACTAGAACTAGACTATAAAACTTTTTTGGGGAATGATAGAAATGTTTAACCCAAATTTGTGAGGGCAGAGCATTTAGGAGTGATGAAATTTCCAAAAGTCAAAAACATCTGATGAGTGAGAGAAATGAATTGTTAAAACATGCGTCAGTGGAAATGTCATCTCATCCAGGGAAGATGGCTTGAAAATATCTTCTCACCTAGTGTATAACTAAAGATCACTCCAGACAAAAAGCCCCCAGCAGAAGATTTTGAGACGTTAGGGATTGTCTATCACACCATGTTCAGTGGGAAGAAGAAGACACATTAATAGTTAAATCTCCATTTAAGCCAAAGCATGCTAAGTTCATATTACACTAATAGGTTGTTTGAGATGGCCTAATTTTGTAATTTATAAATAACTTTAAACTTTATTATTCTTCACATTGATATCCACCCACCAAACATTCCTTTTCATTTTCAGAGTTATAAATTTTCTAGTGGAGAACAAAGAGTGACTAACGACTAATCCGAGTTTGTATGTTGTTGTTGACATTCTGAAAGTTTTTTTCTCCTACTTATTCTTTTATCTTGTTCAAACATAACTTGATTCTTTTTTGGAATCATGAAATAGAATTGGAAGGCTTCTTTAAAGGTCAAACATCCCAGAATATCCTTTGAGGAAAGGAGCGGCACATTATCCACATGTTACCCAAACAGTAGACTTTGCCTAGGCCTATGTCCTCAAGATCATCACAAATTAGACCCATTTTTGCCTTTTCAGTCACCAGTAAAGAAGGAGAACAGCTGGCTTCTCTCCTTTGTATATTCATCTTTTATATACTTAGAGATCAGGCCCATCTCTCAGTGTTTAACCAAGACTAAACATGAAAACGTTCTTTGGAACTTACTCATCACTTTTATTGCCAGTTTATTAATTATCATGTTGATGACCTATGAAACTTTTCTAAATTTTTTTTCCTTTTCAGTTGTAGGATTATAAGTGGGCACACAAGTCTTGAAAGAACTCAGCTGTTGCTGAAAAACATATGTTGAAAGTATTTTGTTACATTTCTTAAAGTTTATTGCACATTACCCTTTTTCTAAAACGAGGATAACACACAGTTGACTCATATGCTCAAATCATATTTCACCCATTACCAGCTATGTTTTGTGAGTATGCTGATAGTATATAATTCCCCATGTCCTCTATTTTCAGTCCCAGCCCCAGTTAAGAAGTTAAATATTTGTGTTTGATTTTGACTAATAATCAATCTGATGTCCACAACCACCTCCTGTCTACATGTCTATCTACATATGAAAGGTATTAAAATATTACCACTACCTATTGCAAAGATCCTAAAAATATCTAAATTCACTTCAATATTATCTAAACTATATTAAAGAGATACAATTTTTAATGGGAAAGCACATTTGAAAATCAAATATGCAAGAATGAATTACTCTGTGACTATTGCTTCAAATCAAATTGGAATTAAACTTTCAAATTGGCTCTACCGCTAGACAAATAATTGTAACAAGCGTTCAGAACTAACCTTCTTCAAGACTTGTTGTTTATCATATAACCTCTGTGTTTATAGCTAAATTGAAAATATCAGGGTATCTAAATGTATTCTTAATGAGGAAATCATTACCATTTACCTTGTTTTTTGTGGGGGGATATTTAATATTTCAATACTCCTATCAAATACTATTTTCTAAATGGCTGTGTTTGTTAAGAAAGATTTGGCAGCAATTAACACACTACCTCAATTACAGTGGCTTAAACCATAAAAATATATATTGTTTTCTTAATTTAAAACCCTCACAATCTCAGTCAGGCAGCTCAGTGATGTCAGCAAGGATCCAGGCTTATTCTCCCTGCTTTACTATAGTTTCATTTTTTTTTCCATCTTCTGAGTTATAGGTGTCTGTCATAGCTCAAGGCAGGTTATATCCATCTTCAGAGCAGGAAGAAGAGGAAATAGGAGGCTTATCTAACATTAGTCTCAAGACTATCTCTTTCACTGGGAAATAAATTTACTTTTTAGAACCACATCCACTAAGCAGAATGTCTCTGCAATCACTTGGTTACTCCCACCTGCAAGAAGTCCAGAAAAATAAGTTTCTATCAGATGAGAGTTAAAGTTGCCATGATTGGCATAAACAAATCATAACTCATTTAATGGGTTTGGCAGATTGCCTCATTTTCTGGAGATCAAGGGATCTTAGACCACCACGTAAAGAAAATGGGCTCCGTTAGCAGGAATGAAAGATTTGGGGAGTGGCTTTTGGTAGGCAGTCAGAAGTGTCTAGCATAGTAGCCTTTCCCCTTGAGTATTATCGTGTGCTTAGACAGGCACCACAGATCACCAAACATCTTGGAGAAATATGTTTCAGGAAATAACAAAAGATAGTTTATCTAAAAATATGGAGCCATGTAGAAGAGACAAAACTGTTCTTAGCTGAAGAAAGGCTGAAATGTGGAGATCAAAAAGACTCACTCTGTCTTCAGGTCCCACATCAATGTCTTACCTGAAGTGAGGGTTACTGGAGGACTGGGCTTATGCTGAGAAAGCCCCTGGACCTACCGATCCCCCTCTGGTTCCCCTTTCCCCACAATGACCACACTGTTCCCACAGTTATGCCTGCCCTCACTCGTGCTAACACCCCTCTTGCCAATCCAACAAGATTCAGACGTGATCAAGACCCAGCCTCAAAGACACTCAGACAGCAGGTAGAGATGCCAAGAGCACAAAGGACTATATTGAGAGCTGTAACAAAGGCATGAATGAATATATAAAACGGAGATAATGGTAAAAGGCTCATTGAGTTGTTGCAAGGCTTAAATAAAATTGTTACACATGATAAGAGCTAAATAAATATTGTAGTACTATAAAAAGGTGGACACACATATATATGGAATAAAATTAATGGTGAACAGTCACTGCTTAGATACCACTGGTGAAATATTTGAGTTTCAAAGGTAAACAATGTCAGAGACTTCTCTTAAAAAACAAAATAAATTTTACCTACACAAAAAGAAAAATAAGAATCATTTCTTATTCCTCTTCTACAACATTAAATGCTAAAAGACACTATAATATCTACTGAGTTTTCAGGGGAAAGGCTTAAGAGCCAACCCAATTCTACTCACACAATAAAAACAATAGAAAGACAGTCTCAAATACTCAAGGGTTCAGATTAAAACCCACATAGTCTTCGTGAAAAAAAAAGTTATTCAAAACATGCTTTAACTAAGAATAGCAGTCAGTGTCATCCTTTCAAAAACTAGGTCAAATCACGTCATTCCTTCTGCTCAGAACCGTCCAATCAGCCCCATTCACCTAACAGTTGTCAGCACAACAAGGACCAAAAAAATCTGGCTCCCATGATTTCTCTTACCTCATGTCCAACTCCCCTCACCCTTGGCCACTCAGTTGCAGTCCCAGTGACTTCAAAAGCTGGAAACATTCTCACCTCTGGGCTCTGAAGAAATAGTCCTTTCTTTCCCTCCTGTTATCTGAAAGATACTCTCTCATCTTCTTGCTCAAACATCTGTTCTTTCTTTGGACTCCTTGACCAATTGTTTATTTGAATATCCTCGTCCCCAGTTCTATTTTCTCTCTTCTGGGCATTTCCAATATGTGCTAGGATGTGAGTTCTCTGTGTTTTCCCTATCTAATAACTTGTTTCATCTTTTTTCCCTTTGGTGTGTGGTCTGGTAATTTTGCTCAATTTTATTTCCAATGTGCTCGTTCTTTTTTTAATAGCTCTGTATTATTTTTAGATTATTTGCTGTGTATTTTTAATTTTAAAGGGCTCTTCTTGGTCTATAATTACTCCTATTCTCCAATAACTTGTTCTTGACCTATGGATGATATATGTTCTCAAATATCTCTAAGGACACATTCGAATTTTAAAATTCTCTACTATTTTTTATATCATTTCTATTTCTGAGATCTGCTAATCTGTTTGTCCACCTTGGTCTTTCTCTTACAGACTGTTAGTATTCTTCAAATGCCTAGTTATCCTTGGTTATACATTCATATTTATTAACATAATTTCATATTACTCAGCATAAATTGCTATCATACTTTTTTTTTTTTAGTAGTGTAAATCTGTCTACCTGAATAGGAAGGGTTCATTGTGAGCTCCATGAAAGTTGATGGATTCTGTTGAAAAGCAAGCTTTCCTTTATAGTGTGTAACCTTGGAGTAGGGAGGATAGCTCAATAACTTCACAAATGTCAAAACAAAGTATGTTAATTGGCAGTAGAATAATTCTCCATAATATGGTTCTGTTAGGTACCGGTTCTTCCTAGAACATTGTGGAAATATGGTTTCCTTTTAGGTTCTTCTTTACTTCATTCAACTCAGTATACACTTTATGATTAACCCCTCCCCATGTCTATTAGTCACTGATTATAGAAGGTAAGTCTTGGGTTTCCACCTGTGAACTAATATTGTAGAATTCTGCTCAAACATGTGTGGGAGGATGAGAAGTCACCTTAGACCACATACATTTCTGTGACTCTACTCAAGTCTACTCTTTTTTGGCCTTCCAGCTCCAAATTTATAATTTATCTCAGGCTCAGCAAGGAAGAGCTTCTTCCTAATCTGTAGCTTCTTACTCCTGTACCATTTCCAAACTATAACTTTTTTTTCACACATCTACTTTATCTATCAGTATATCCCTTTCCACTTTTGGAGTTCTACAAGTTTGTACCATCTCTGGTTTTCTAGAGGAATCCTCTGTTGTTTACAGTATTCCCAAGGACTCACTCTGTTTTATATCTTTACTGCCATTCAAAGGCAGCTATAGATAGCAGGGAGGCACATGTGCATGCTCTGTTTGCCTTGTAGACTGAAAGACAAGGCGGAAGTGTTAACGGTACAGTGGCAAGAAACACATTTCAGATGAAGATAGTAGAATAGGGGTAGGAACATTGATTCAGGGTTTTCCTGAGAGACCACCATAGTATTCCTGCTTTTTCAGTTTTTAACCACTAGTAAAAGGAACTTTACCATGTTTTTATATTGTTAGGTCTTAGCTCTCTTTGCTTCCTAAGGCTGCTTATCAAATGTAAAATAATGGCCCTCCAGAGTCAATACCTATCTTTATAATCTAATTCTAGGAATTTCAGAAAACTAAATGTGGATGCCAGCCTGGAAGTCCAGACTCTAGAATGAAGTTTCATGGCAAAGATGACAATAAACCACCAAAGAAAAGGACGATCCTGGTTCAAAACCATTATTTAAACATGACATAAATTTTGTGGAAAACAATCTATAAAATTTCATGGCCAAGACTTCTCTGAGTCTTATTTCAACATATGTCCTTATTCTGACTTTTCTGCCTTTGCTGATTTTCTTGATTTTGCCCTTTGATTTGTTCTTTATTCTTTCTACTCCACCTCTCCTGCAAAGTCCTGTAAGAAAATAATTCAAGATGATAGAGAAAGGAACATCTTAATTTCATTATGCTTTTCCATCCCTTAACAATTATCATGACTAGAGAATGACAGATGCAATTGGCCCAGGAGTCTAATACTAAAGCTGAGTTTTTGAGAACAAAA
>NW_012101399.1:5707356-5712324 GCF_000951045.1 Mandrillus leucophaeus | reverse complement strand
CTTCCTGCTGTAATATGAAGTAAATAATTGTTCAAAAAGTGTTTTTCTCTAGAAAAGTTTTCTGCTTTCAGAGACCCAAGCTTTTAAAAAAATATGAGGGAATTAAAAGTTTTGGACTTGGCAGAGAGATACACTTGCTCACATTTGCACACAATGACCCACCATTAAGTAAAATTATTATGCTCAACACAATCCATCTTTGAGTTATAAATTATATGGTTACTCTATCTCAGCTATATATATACACACACACATATATATATGCACATATATATGCACATGCACATATAATTGCAAATATTTCTCAATAAAATTAATATGTCTAATAAAATAGTTTAGAGTTAATATAGGTTTATGAATCCTATTTTTCCATTGATTTTTGTTATAAAATTACTAGAAAAGTGGAAATAATAATAGCAATAGCTAATGTTTTTTCAGCCCTTACCATGTTCCAGGCACTGTTATCAACACTTCAAATGGAATAATCCGTTTAATCCTCATAATATCCCTATGTGCTGGGTGTTACTTCTACCCATATTTTATGGATAATGAAATGAGATACAGAGATTTTACATATTCTACCCAACATCACTGCTACTAAGTGGCATAGTGAGGATTCAAATCTGTAGTCTAGTTTTAAAATCCATGGTCTTAACCAACACATTTAATGCATCATGATATAATGAAATAGTGCTAAATAGGAATAAGGCCTAAAAACTATCAAATGGAAATTTTAATAGAGTACCAATGATGTTATTGAATGTTTTAATAGTAATGTAGTTATATGCTGCATGATTCCATCAAAATAGGTTAAAATCCATCTTTGCTTACAAGAAAAAAATGCCTTCTTATGTTAAATTATGATATGTGTATGCTATGAAGTGAGTCTTTGTGTACCCCCAAAATGTATATGTTGAAATCCTAATCCCCAGGGTAATGGCATTACCCCTCATCAATGAGATAAGAGCCTGTATTAGTCAAGCTTCTCCAGAGGGACAGAACTAATGGAAAATATATATATATATATATATGATTATGTACATATGCATAATTATATATGTGTGTGTATATACATGTCAATATATATATTATTTTATTAAGTATTAACTCGCACAATCTAAAAGTCCCACAGGCCAAGGAGCAAGGAGAACCAGTCCAAGTTCCAAAACTGAAGAACTTGGAGTTGGACGTTCGACGGCAGGAAGCATTCAGTATGGGAAAAAGATGTAGGTTGAAAGGCTAGGTCGGTCTCTCTTTTCACATTTTTCTGCCTGCTTATATTCTAGCTACACTAGCAGCTGATTAGATTTCTCCACCCAGATTAAGGGTGGGTTTGCCTTTGCCATCCCACTGACTCAAATATTAAACTCCTTTGGCAGCACCCTCACAGACACACCAAGGATCAATACTTTGTATCCTTCAAGTGGACACTCAGTATTAACCATCACGAGTCCACCCCTTGTCAACTTGAACCCATGTACTTCTCCTGAGATCATACATAATCTTCAAATAAAGACAATGATAAGATCATAATCACACCTAACATAATACAAGTTTCCTTCGTACAACCAGAAACTCACCAATCCCCAACCCAAATACTATTACAAAAAGTTAACAATACTTAAATGCTGATGTGAAGTCAATAAATCTTATGTCACATGATAAAGAAGAGAGGAAATAAAATGAAGATATTTTTTAGTGCAAGTGTATACATGCACAAACATGTTTTTAACAAAAGAAGGAGGAAATACTCAGGACCCAATTACAGTCCTCATTTCTGCAGCTGGTCACATGGTCGCCGCTGTTATTGATGACTACCTTATTCCACTCCCCATTCTGTATTCCCTTTGCCTTCAGCAAGCACCTCAGCAGGTAGTGGGGTTTTTCCTGGTGGAGTGACCCAAATCTTCATTCCAGAGAGGTCTGGGTCATTAGTAGTCCTCCCTGGATTGGGCTGTTGTAGTTTCCCATTGATCTTAATCACAGGATGTGGTAATACTAAGAGGCATCCTAATGGATCTCCTGTATTCCATGCATTCTCTTCCTTACCTTTGTTGTGGAGTAGTAGACCAATTTCGTCTTGATAGTCTGGATCAATCACCCCAGCCAACACTGTAACTCTCTTCTTAGCCTGTTGACTTAAAGGTAGGAGAAGGCCAGAGTATCCAGGTGGCAATCTTAACTTTCAGTTTGATGGAATCCTTGTTGTGTCTCCTGGTGGCAGTGTTCCTCCCTCTGGAACTAAGACCTCTAGGCCAGCAAAATGTAATGTCATTGGAACAGGAAGCAAAAATTTTGCTAGTGGATCACTAGGGGCGATGGTGAGTGGTGCCACTTCCACTTGCACCCCTTGCTTCCCAGACCCGTGAATCCTGGCTATGGGAGAAACAGTACCATATATTAGATGCTGATTCAGAGCAAACACAGCTTTCTGGAGAACTTTGCCCCAGCCCTGCAAAGTATTGTCACCTAGTTGGTGTTGTTATTTTGATTTCAAAAGCCCATTCCACCATTCTATAATTCCAGTTGCCTCAGGATGATGGGGAACATGGTAAGACCAGTGAATTCCATGAGTATGAGCCCACTGCCCCTCTTCTTTAGCTGTAAAGTGAGTGTCTTGATTGGAGGCAATGCTGTGTGGAATACCATGACAGTGGATAAGGAATTCCATGGTTCACAGATGGCAGTCTTGGCAGAATCATTATGTGCAGGACAGTCAAACCCATATCCAGAGTAAGTGTGTATTCCAATGACGACAAACCTCTGCCCTTTCCATGAGGAAATCCATGATTTATTCACTTTGCTATACACCTGGATTTTCTTTAAGGACTGGAACAAGTATTGTTCTGTTATTTGGCCAATGTGGCATTAAGGGATAGTCATGAAATTTTGACTTTCAGTGAATTGGAATCAAATTCTAACTTCATGTTTTAGTAGCTGTGTGACATGGGCAAATTAAAATCTCTGAGTCTAAATGCTTTCATCTTTACGCAGAACTGTTATAAGTTGCTGAACATAAATTTTTTAAAGAATAAAATGTGGGAAGATATATAAAACCCTGGTATGGCCCCACCCTCAGTAAATGTTAATTTACCTGTTCTGTGAGCTAATAAGTAAGGGTGCCAGGACAGCACATAGCTATGCTTTCAAGTGGATTAGAATTATTTTCCTCCTGAATTACTGTGGAAATGTCCAGTTGTGTATGCATAAATAGCAAACGTGATATAAATATCACACTACAGAATTTTTTTTTCTGTTACTACTTTAATAATAGCAGCTGCCAGTGAGTGAATCTCCTGGCTGAAGTACCTTTACAGCAATCTGTCTTTTTCGTAACAGAACTGTTTGGTCCAAACATGTGTTCTTGTCAAACCTTTCCCAGGACTCCTTATTTATAACTACAGTAAATGTGGCCAGTGGCCAGTGGCCAGTGTAGCTCTCCTTACATATAATCACTAAAACATATTTGCAATCGAATAGTTACTGCTGTTTCCTTCTCTGAATTTCTTTCTAGGACACATGGAAAGGCAGAAGGCCACTGTTTGCACAGCCAAACATCCTCTGTGTCTGGAAATTTCCTTTGGCAGTCTGTGCAGTAGGTTTCTAAGTATGATCAGCATACATCTTACACTGGAAATTGTGAAAGCAGCTACCAGTACTATGCCTGGCACAGATGAGATTTTAAATAAATTTATGAATAAATGAAAGGATAAGAATTTAATTAAAAGATATGTCGTTTGTTTGGGAGACATCTTAATACCTTGAAGTACTGAAACAAATGCTTTTAATAGAAATTATAACTTATCCATTCATTCACACATTCATTCAAATAAATATTGACTGAGGGTTTGCTATTTTTCAGACACTAAGTCACTGCAAACATTCTGTTCACTATGACATCCTGGTCTACATGGAGATTACAGTGTAGTGAATAGATGATTATTGAACACACACATAATCTAATTATGAAATTTGTAATAGGGAATAAAAATATAGAAATTTCATATTTTATCTATAAAAATATGAGATTTGATGCATTGAATCCTCCTTAATCTACATTTGTACTGGTAATGTATAAGAATAGCAATTGAACATATTATGATCGCCTTCTGAATACTAGATGATCTAAAATCTGACTGAAGATCTAGTGTTTAAACGAGCTTCATTATAAACTTATCATCTACAAAATCAAGAGATCACATGCCCAGGGAACAACATTGAGTCAGCCATTTAGAGGTTGGCTATTTTCTTTCAAAAGCTAAACATCTCTTTATGGCCAATTAGTAACACAACACTGAAAAATAATACTGTTCAAAAATAGACAGCTAAATCTTTAAATGCTAACATAATATAATCTATAAAACCCTGACTAGATGAAAGTAACATAAACAGAGAGTAGAATATGCTCAACAAATGGAAACATAATAAAAAAAATATGTTATAATTCAATGTAGAAAAAAACACATAAGGAAAAATTACAGATGAATTTTACATAAGATTCAAGGCCCTACATGGATATTTAAGAAACAACTATTCTTGGACTAGTCTGGGCCTACAAGCTGAACATGGGTAACTTTCACTTTTAGTGGGAAAAACCAAACCAACTAGCATGCAATGCACTCATCCCTGGCAATAATTATCAAGCTCCTTAGCTCTCCTCTTCTCATAACCTGCGGGCAACAGTCTATAGAACCCTGAAGATCTATCAGCTTCTATTCACAGAAATTCCACTATGACTACATGAGGAGCTCTTGGTTAGATACACAAAAGCAACATACACCAGTTTTGTGAACTTTCCCCCACTCTGCCCCATTTAATACATTAGGTAGACCCTTCCCATCACTTCCTATCCCTATGAAATAATCCTCTCAAGGAGCTCAGACTTCATGAAAAACAAGATTCTGAAAGGCACAGTCAACCATCCATCCTTTGAAGAAATTGCCAAGACCTGGCTCTCTTCTCAGAAAG
>NW_012101399.1:5704782-5706966 GCF_000951045.1 Mandrillus leucophaeus | reverse complement strand
AAAATAATTCAAGATGATAGAGAAAGGAACATCTTAATTTCATTATGCTTTTCCATCCCTTAACAATTATCATGACTAGAGAATGACAGATGCAATTGGCCCAGGAGTCTAATACTAAAGCTGAGTTTTTGAGAACAAAAGTTAAAACATCAAAGCCAGTAGGACAAATAAGGAAGGCATAAACATGTGTATTTTCTAATTCAAAATGAAGAAATAAAAATTATTTTTCATTTTAAATTGATGAATCAAATGAAATTAGAATAAGGGAAAGTAGAAGGCAATAGAATTGTCCAGTTTGATGCAAATGTTAATTCATTAAATATCATTGTCTTTGTACTTGCCTTAGTAACTACTGAAAAGTACGTATATTAATGATGGCTGTCACTTATAGTCTGGTTTTATTAGATGGTGAAAAACCTCTTTATGAGGCTTTATAATTAGCATAGACAACCATCATCTGTTTTGGATGATTTTGGAGACATAAGTTTTAGGCCCCTTCCAGCTCTTATCCTGTGTCTGGGTCTAAACAAAATGAATCATTTTCAAACAATGTTCTCAAATGCACACATCAGCACTTCCTGGTGCTGTCTTGTCTGAGACGCTCAACTACAAGCATAGACTTGTAAACAACCCTTTACCTCCCCTTAGCCTACCGCTTATCCCAAAACACATTTCTTGTTGTTTTCACAGTGTGCTCTGTTTCCACCTTCTCACACCTGCTTCTCTGCTCTGTCCTCACCTGGTCCACACACCGTACTCAAATATATATACCTACCGACTCTTTCCAGCTCATCAACTAATCCCTCATTTCCCTCCAAGTCAGACTGCCCAGCTGCAAGAGCATCATTAAATCATAGTTTACATGCTCTCCTTCCTCTGCTTCCTGCTGTAATATGAAGTAAATAATTGTTCAAAAAGTGTTTTTCTCTAGAAAAGTTTTCTGCTTTCAGAGACCCAAGCTTTTAAAAAAATATGAGGGAATTAAAAGTTTTGGACTTGGCAGAGAGATACACTTGCTCACATTTGCACACAATGACCCACCATTAAGTAAAATTATTATGCTCAACACAATCCATCTTTGAGTTATAAATTATATGGTTACTCTATCTCAGCTATATATATACACACACACATATATATATGCACATATATATGCACATGCACATATAATTGCAAATATTTCTCAATAAAATTAATATGTCTAATAAAATAGTTTAGAGTTAATATAGGTTTATGAATCCTATTTTTCCATTGATTTTTGTTATAAAATTACTAGAAAAGTGGAAATAATAATAGCAATAGCTAATGTTTTTTCAGCCCTTACCATGTTTCAGGCACTGTTATCAACACTTCAAATGGAATAATCCGTTTAATCCTCATAATATCCCTATGTGCTGGGTGTTACTTCTACCCATATTTTATAGATAATGAAATGAGATACAGAGATTTTACATATTCTACCCAACATCACTGCTACTAAGTGGCATAGTGAGGATTCAAATCTGTAGTCTAGTTTTAAAATCCATGGTCTTAACCAACACATTTAATGCATCATGATATAATGAAATAGTGCTAAATAGGAATAAGGCCTAAAAACTATCAAATGGAAATTTTAATAGAGTACCAATGATGTTATTGAATGTTTTAATAGTAATGTAGTTACATGCTGCATGATTCCATCAAAATAGGTTAAAATCCATCTTTGCTTACAAGAAAAAAATGCCTTCTTATGTTAAATTATGATATGTGTATGCTATGAAGTGAATCTTTGTGTACCCCCAAAATGTATATGTTGAAATCCTAATCCCCAAGGTAATGGCATTACCCCTCATCAATGAGATAAGAGCCTGTATTAGTGAAGCTTCTCCAGAGGGACAGAGCTAATGGAAAATATATATATATATATGATTATGTACATATGCATAATTATATATGTGTGTGTATATACATGTCAATATATATTATTTTATTAAGTATTAACTCGCACAATCTAAAAGTCCCACAGGCCGAGGAGCAAGGAGAACCAGTCCAAGTTCCAAAACTGAAGAACTTGGAGTCGGACGTTCGACGGCAGGAAGCATTCAGTATGGGAAAAAGATGTAGGTTGAAAGGCTAGGTCGGTCTCTCTTTTCACATTTTTCTGCCTGCTTATATTCTAGCTACACTAGCAGCTGATTAGATTTC
>NW_012101399.1:5694526-5704732 GCF_000951045.1 Mandrillus leucophaeus | reverse complement strand
GAGCTCAGACTTCATGAAAAACAAGATTCTGAAAGGCACAGTCAACCATCCATCCTTTGAAGAAATTGCCAAGACCTGGCTCTCTTCTCAGAAAGGGAAACGGAAAAGTATGGTGAACACAAAATACATATCAGTATCTCAATATTCTCAACAGAATCTTCTTTCACTTGGATCCCTTTCAACAGAATTTTAAATCCTTAAGTATTTACCATCAGCCCAAAAACAAAAATAAAACAAAAAAAAAATTATTTACCACCAATGACAACTACACTATCAAATTCAGGTCAGACTATTTTTTTTCAGCCTTCTGAGTTATTGACCTGATTTTGATTAGGAATAAACTCCAATAAAAAAAAAACGCACTGCCTATCTATCCTCTCAGCTGGTTTTCAATATTTTTGGTTAGCTCTTCCTTCTTCAAACCTTCCCCACTTTTTAATCTATAATAAACACCTCTTGCTTATACTAACTTTTTGATCAGCTCTTAGCTGCCTCAACCCAACTGTTAGATGTTAGAGTTTTTTATGGCTAGATTGTAAGCCTTCTTCTCATTCTGTTCCCTCATCCAAGTCTACAGCTTCAATTCCAACTAGACATCAACATCTTGCAAATTTACATTTTAACCCCAGATAATTTTACTGGGTTTCTGTATTAGTTCGTTCTCATACTGCTGTGAATAAATACCTGAGACTGGATAATTTATAAACAAAAAGATTTAATTGACTCACAGTTCTGCATTGCTGGGGATGCCTCAGGAAACTTAAATCATAGCAAAAGGGAAGCAAGGCACTGTTTTCACAGGGAGGCAGGACAGAGTGAGTACAAGCAGGTGAAATGCCAGATGCTTATAAAACCATCAGATCTCATGATACTCATTCACTGTCACAAGAACAGCATGGGGAAAACTGCCACCATGATCCAGTTACCTCCACCTGATCCTGCCCTTGACACATGAGGATTATGGGTGATGGGGATTACCATTCAAGATGTGCTTTTGTGTGGGGACACAGCCAAGCCATATCAGTTTCAAACCTGTATGTAGAATTATTTACTGAACAGCTTCACTTAGATATCTCGATGCACCTCACACTCAACGGGGCCAAAAACAAATTCCTGATTTCTCCCTGCCAAAACGAAATAACACAATGAATGAAAGAACAAAGCAAATCAATTTCTACAAAATTATGTCGAAAACACCAAAAGCAATGGCAACAAAAGCCAAAATTGACAAATGGGATCTAATTAAACTAAATAGTTTCTGCACAGCAAAAGAAACTACCATCAGAGTGAACAGGCAACCTGTACAATGGGAGAAAATTTTTGCAATCTACTCATCTGACAAAGGGCTAATATCCAGAACCTACAAAGAACTCAAACAAATTTACAAGAAAAAAACAAACAACTCCACCAAAAAGTGGGCAAAGGATATGAACAGACACTTTTCAAAAGAAGACATTTATGCAGCCAACAGACCCATGAAAAAATGCTCATCATCACTGGCCATCAGAGAAATGCAAATCAAAACCACAATGAGATACCTACCATCTCACACCAGTTAGAATGGTGATCATTAAAAAGTCAGGAAACAACAGATGCTGGAGAGGATGTGGAGAAATAGGAACACTTTTACACTGTTGGTGGGACTGTAAACTAGTTCAACCATTGTGGAAAACAGTGTGGCGATTCCTCAAAGATCTAGAACTAGAAATACCATTTGACCCTGCCATCCCATTTCTGGGTATATACCCAAAGGATTATAAATCATGCTGCTATAAAGACACATGCACACGTATGTTTATTGCAGTACTAGTCACAATAGCAAAGACTTGGAACCAATTCAAATGTCCATCAGTGACAGACTGGATTAAGAAAATGTGGCACATATACACCATGGGATGAGTTCATGTCCTTTGTAGGGACATGGATGCAGCTGGAAACCATCATTCTCAGCAAACTATCGCAAGAACAGAAAACCAAACACTGCATGTTTTCACTCATAGGTGGGAATTGAACAATGAGAACACTTGGACACAAGAAGGGGAACATCACACACTGGGGCCTGTTGTGGGTGGGGGATGGGGGAGGGATAGCATTAGGAGATACACCTAACGTAAATGACCAGTTAATGGGTGCAGCACACCAACATGGCACATGTACACATATGTAACAAACCTGCACGTTGTGCACATGTACCCTAGAACACAAAGTATGATAAAAAAAAAATAAATAAATACATTAAAAAAATTAACTACCTGGTTGTCTTCCAGTTTTTCTTATTTCCTGTCTCAACAAAATGATCATCCACATACGACTAGATAAATTAAAAACCTAATGGTTAGACTTACTCCCATATTCAATCAATTTTTTAGACTTCAATTCCTAAATCTCTCTTAAATGCACCCACTCTTTTTAGCCTGTCTCTCATAACCTAGTATAGGCATTCATTTTCCCCAGGCTTGATTTCTGAATTGCCTGACTGGTCTCTTCGTATCCACTTCTACTGTCTTCCAATCCTATCCTCATACCACCATTAAAGTAAGGTTTTTGAAAGCTAAAATTTCATCATGCTTTTCTCCCTTACTTAGAAACTCTTCAATACCATGTTGGCCTATTGAGAAGAAAGTCTTGTACCGTCCTATAGTATACAATGCCTTATGTGATTTCATTGCTGCCTACATTTCTTGCTTTGTCTAACCCAGTCCACCCTTGCTGTCTGCTCTAGCTTCACTGACATTTTCTCATGTCCTCAAAATAAATCATCCTCTCTCCCACCACAAGTCTTTTGCTAAAACTGTGCCCTATACTCTAGTGCTTTCTCCACTTTGAAGAAAGTTCTCATTCATGCCAACTTTCATTTCCTGAGAGTGCTCTCATATGCCAAAAATCAGGTCAAGAACTTGTGTTACATACTCTGGTAGCACAACACACCAGTTCTTTATAATGGCATTCTTATATATCAAATAGTATTTGTAATAAGTTGATTATTGTTCCTCTTTCCCAATTCCTCTCCATAACAACAAAAATCTTGAGTGCTTTTGTCACAGTTATATACCTAGGGATATAACTTGTCACTTAATTAATGTTTAATAGATTTCACGGTATGAAAACCCAAAGGAACTAATTCTATAGAGATAGATATTAGTTAATTTGATAAAGTGGGACTGGGTGCAGTAGCTCATGCGTGTAATCCCAGCACTTTGGGAGGCTGAGGTAGGTTGATCATTTGAGCCCAGGAGTTTGAGACCAGCCTTGAGACAACATGGTGAAACCCTGCCACTACAAAAAATACAAAAAAATTATCCAGGCATGGTGGAATGCATCTGTAATCACAACTACTCAGGAGGCTGAGGTGGGAGGATCACCTGAGCCCAGGGAGATGCAATGAACCATGATTATGCCACTGGACTACAGCCTGGGTGGCAGAGTGAGATCCTGTCTGAAAGAAAAAAAAATGACATAGGGGAAAAAATAACTGCCTATTTTTCAATCATTTATCTTTGATCAAGAAGTACATAAATACTTTTTGATCAGTGTATATTGACGTTAATAAAAATGCCTATCTTGTTACCTGTGTATATCTTAGTAATATTTTTGAATGACTGATCAGTGGAAGAGCAGGAAAGAGTAAGGTGGAACTTTGCATTTATTTCACTTCTCCATTTCCATAATGCAAAATGTTGGCTCTTATTATGTATATATAACTTGAAACATATTGCTGGGTTATATTTATAAATATAGATAGAAATATTATATAAGTCATAAATATAACAATAAAGTATTTAAGGGAGCTTGACCCTTCCTATCTTCAATAGTTAAATTAGTCTTTTTCAAATTTAGGAAGAGATTTTTTTACAACTTCTTGACATCAGTAGGCACAAAGTGATAATGAGAATTTATCAAAATTTATCAAAAGATGAAAATGTCAGGCAACACTTGACTGTATTGAGAGACCTATCGATTTTAATTGCAGTTGGTAAAACTTGAATATAACTAGCTGATTTTCCACTCACCATGTTGGAGGCAAGAAAAAGCAAACAAACAAAAGGAGGCATCATTTTAAGTAATTGATACAATTTATAGTGCTTATTACCAACTTCGAGTCATTTACAAGCTCTGAAAAAGATTAGAGGCCACTGATGAAGAATATCTATCCCAGGGCTGTATAACTAATATACTAGCATAATCAATTCTTTTAAAATTGCTGTTTAATTTCAGTGCATATATGCAATTCACTAAAATATGAATGTAATTTTAAAATATCACACAAGATATCAAAATTGATTTTACATTTTTATTTTAAAGTGTTTATTAGGTGTTCATTGACTGTAAGACTAAGGGTCTATTAGTCATAAAATTCTCAGCTGAATGTATCCTAAAATATAATAAATTATTATGTGCCACTTTGCGCTGATATTTTCAAATCCAAGTTTGTATAACACACTGTCCAACTTCTTTTTAAAAGCTATAAAAACTATGACACAGGCGGAAACACTAAGATCAGATTCTAAGTCTTTTCAAATGAGAAAAATGGCAAATGTACATTTAACTCACAAGCAGAAGACCTCTCTTAATTTATTCAGCAATGAAATTTGTTAGATACTACACTGGTAGCTAAGAACGTTCCTGACCTCACAGTTCTTAATCTAGTTCTCTCCAAAAATTTTAATCACAACTTTGGTAAATCCTATAGCATATAGATTTATTTTTTACCCTCAACCATTGTTTGTATTATGATTCTTATTATATTAAAACAGCATTTGAAGTTGACACTTAATTGTTCATATTATACATACCAAATAGACAAAATAAATATTTTGATTTATCAATGTTTGATTTTGTCACTTTTTAAAAATATTTTTTAAAATTAACCTCATAGGTACATCAAATGAAAAACAAAATAGATATTATCTTTAGAAGAGAAAATGGTTTTTCAATTCACTTTATTACCGAACACTTCATATTTTAAATTATGATAAGTCATTTTAAAAACAAATGTTCTCATCTGTTCCCCTTTACTATTTATACACCTTCTAGATCCCACCCCATAGGTTGGCAGGAATTTGCATGGTTATGTTGTTGGAGGGAAGTATTCATGCTGCTAGAGTGGAGCATGAATGAAAGGGTGTGTCCAGGGATCTGTAAAAATGTTTTTCTTGAACTGTATTGACTATTCTTTAATGCCAGTTGAGTCATGCAAGGTCATGTACTTCCAGCACAATGAAGGGAATCGTCTCTGTTCTCTATCTATGTTATTTGAGTGGATTTTAAAAACCAGCCATCGGTTTTCCTTCATCTGTTCATCAAAAAATGATATTTTGCAATCAGATTAACTATAATACCAGAATGTAGATAGAAATCATTTGTATACAACTATTACTATTGATTATGTCAATGGGCAAAATGGGTTATTCAAAATGGGCAAAACGCAGATATGCATTTTAACACTCCTCCCTTTGTCTTATAATTGTCAATGACACGAATGACTCCTGATCTGATCCTACCATCACAAGGAAGCTCCTTAAGGACAGGAAATAGATGTTACGTGTATATTGTAATATTCCCAATATTTAGCATATATTTCTACATTTAATAAGCACTAAAATTTGCAACAGTAGAAACAAAATATACCAATTCTCCATTTAATGGTCTGATAAATTATTCAGCAGCTCACAATGTACAGAAGAAAGACACTGGAATTATATCACTGATAGGTTAGATTACTGTTACAAACTCTGCCTACTTTGTTGACCTTGAAGTGGTTTTCAATTTTGGCTACACAATGGAATAACCCAGAGGGTTTAAAAAATATCCCACCCAGATCACATCTCAGATGAAGTAAATCAAAGTTTCTGGAGGCAAGATGCCAGCATCTGTGTTTCTTTTTCTTTTTTTCTTTTTTTTTTTTGGATGGAGTTTCACTCGTTACCAGACTAGAGTGCAATGGCGTGATCTCGGCTCACCGCAACCTCCACCGCCCGGGTTCAAGCGATTCTCCTGCCTCAGCCTCCTGAGTACCTGGGATGACAGGCGTGTGCCACTGCGCCTGGCTAATTTTTGTATTTTTAGTAGAGACGGGATTTCTCCATATTGGTTAGGCTGGTCTCGAACTCCCAACTTCAGGTTATCCGCCCACCTCAGCCTCCCAAAGTGCTGGGATTACAGGCATGAGCCACCATGCCCGGCCAGCATCTCTGTTTCTTAAAGCTACCTTGTTGATTTCAATGTGCAGCTAAGTTTGGAACATCTTTCCAGAGAAACTTGAAGAATGCACTTATTTCACTGATATATGTTAAAGGAAAAAGCTAAGATGATTTCAATAATTGATAACAAAGAAGATAATTAATTAGAACAGACTTAGAATTTCATAGAGAATGGTTACTATTTCAGTCCCTCAATCCTGATAAATTAAAAGATATTCCCAGATCAAAATATCAAAATATATGTGTTTGAAAAGTTGCATGTGATAGAAAGTACATTAAGTCTGGAGGAGGTTTCCTGGGTTTTACAGATGGTCATCCATAAATTAAACTGTACACCTCAGTTTTCTCACCTGTAAAATGATCAAGTTAGGCTGAATAACCTCTACGATTGTCTCCAGTCCCACAATTTTATAACTGGTTTAATGAGCATCCTGAATAATTATTTTAAACAGTTTCTAAAATGTAAGATTTTCCATTGGAGGGAGTATGCATTATAAGTATTAAGAAATAGGCCTTTGGTGGCAATCAAAATTCTTTGTTTTATATTTTTTATATTTAAGAGCTCTATTAAATAAGAAACATAAATGTAGAGTCTTTTGGTTTTGATGAAAGATTTTCCTTGGCTCAAATTCTTTGACGTTGAGTCCAGATACCAAGATTGCTGCCCATAGTTCACATGAATAATTCCAACAGTATTGGCTACCATACTCTGTAAATCCCAGTTAATTGAATAAGGTTGATCTGACTGAAAGGAAGCTTCACCACCTAAAGAGAACTGTAAGAATTAATTCTAGCTGTGGTAAAATAATATGACACATATTACTGGTTTAGAGTTAGTGTACAATGAGCCTAAAATTAAACTTACTGTTAAAAGATCTTGCCCTGAATTTTAACATCATGCTGAATCTTCCATCTTTCTTCCATGCTGTGTTAGTCCATTTGTATTGATATAAAAAAATGTCTTAGACTGGATAATTTATAAAGTAAAGAGGTTTATTTTGGCTCACAGTTCTGCAGGTTGCATGGGAAGCATGGTGCTGGCATCTGGCTCCTGGTGAGCCCTTAGGAAGTTTACGATGATATCCGAAGGATAAGGGAGAGCCAGTGTATTACATGGCAAGAGAAGGAGCCAGAGAGAGAGAAAGCAGAGATTCTAGACTCCTTTAAACAATGATATCTCGCTTGAACTGAGTGAAAACAAACTCAATACCAAGAGGAGGTGTTAAGCCGTTCATAAGGGATCCACTCCCATGATTCAATACCTCCCACCAGGCCCCACCTCCAACATTGTAGATTACATTTCAATGTGAGATTTGGAGGGACAAACATCCAAACCATATCATGTATTCTCATAATTGTTCTTTGGGTTAACTGGTTAGTATCAATGTTAATCCCAATCTAATATTATGTCATATTCCTTAATACCTTTATTTATTATATTACTCAGTTCTTAAGCTGATATAAAGATACTACCTGAGACTGAGTAATTTATAAACAAAAGAGGGTTAATTGACTGACAGTTTCACATGTTTGGGAGGCCTCAGGAAGCTTACAATCATAACGGAAAGCAAAGGGCAAGTAAGGCACATCTTACTTAATGGCAGGAGAAAAAGAGAGTGAAGGGGGAACTGCCAAACACTTTTAAAACCATCCGCTCTCTTGAGAACTCACTCATTATCACAAGAATAGCATGCGGGAAACTGCCCCCATCATCCAATTACCTTCCATGAGGTTCCTCCCTGACATATGGGGATTACAATTTAAGGTAAGATTTGGGTGGGGACACATTTTTAAAAAATCAGAACAGTGTCTTCCTCATACAATTTTTCTGAGAATTTATTGAGATATAAGTATAGTCACCCTGCTGTGCAATAGATCTCAAAATCTCTTCCTCCTGTCTATGTAAAATTTTGTACCCCATGATCGACAACTCCTTATTCCCTCCTTTTCTAGACTGTCAACCTCTGGTAAGCATTATTCAACTCCCTACTTCTATGAATCAACTTTTTATATTCTACATATAGGTGGGATCATAAAGTGTTTGTATTTTGTGCCTGTCTTATTTCACTGCCTTCTTTCACTTATATCCTCCAGATTCATCTATGCTATTGCTATTTACAGGATTTTGTCCCTGTTTTATAAGGCTAAATAATATTTTGTTGTGTACATATGGCACATTTTCTTTGTCCACTCATCCATTGATGAAAACGTAGGTTGATTCCATATTTTGGCTATTGTGAATAATGCTTCAATGAACATGAGAGTGCATATATCACTTCAACATGTTTAATAAGTTTCTTTTATCCAGAAGTACGATTGGTGGATCATATGGTAGTATTATTTTTAGTTTTTTGAGAAACCTCCATACCATTTTCCATAATGACTGTACTAATTCATATTCCCACCAAAAATGTACAAGAGTTCTCTTTTCTCCACATCTTAGACAATACTCTTGTTTTTGATAAAATATATTCCAAGAGGTGTGAGGTGATATCTCATTGCAATTTTAATTTGTATTTCCCTAATATTTAGCAATGCTAAGTATTTTATCATTATATTAGTTTGTTCTCACACTGCTAATAAAGACATACCTGAGACTTAGTAATTTATAAAGAAAAGAGGTTTAATGGTCTCACAGTTCCACATGGCTGAGGAGGCCTCAAAATCATGGTACAAGGTGAAGAAAGAGCAAAGGCATGTCTTACATGGTGGCAGGCAAGAGAGCATGTGCAGGGGAACTGCCCTTTATAAAACCATCATATCTCATGTGACTTGTTCACTATCATGAGAATAGCACAGGAGAAACCCGTCTCCATGATTCAATGACCTCCCACTGGGTTCCTGCCACGGCATGTGGAGATTATGGGAGCTACAGTTCAAGATGAAATTTGGGTGGGGACACAGCAAAACCATATCAATCATTTATCTATGGGTTATTTGTGTGTCTTCCTTTTGAAAAATATCTGTTCAGATCCTTTGCCCATTGTTTAATTGGGTTATTTGTTTTCTTTCTATTGAGTTACTTGAGTTCCTTATATATTTTGGATACTAACCCTTTATCAGATATATAGTTCACAGATATTTTCTCCCATTGTGTGGGTCATCTCTTCACTTTGTTAAATTGTTTCCATTGCTGTGTGAAAACTTTTCAGTTTAATGCTATGCCATTGATCTATTTTTGCTATATTTCCATTTAGTTGTGTTTTCTTTAATTTATTTTATCAGTATTATACAGTTTTCAGTAAACAAGTGAGTTACCTTCTTGGTTAACTTTACATCTAAGTATTTAATTATTTTGTTCCACTTGCAAATGGGATTCTTTTCTTAATTTCCTTTTAAGATAGTTTGTTATCATTATATAATAATACTCACTATTTTTGTATGTTGATTTTGTATCCTGAAACTTGAGTGAATCATTTTATCAGTTCTAAACAGTTTTTCGGTAGTCTTTAGGGTTTTCCATTTAAAATATTGTATTATTATCAGACGGGAACAATTTAACTTCTTTCTTTTCTATCAAAATGTTATTTATTTGTTTTTCTTGCCTAATTCCCTGGCTAGGCCTTCCAGTTCTATATGGAAAATGAGAGCTGAGTGAGGTGGCTCATGCCTGTAATCCCAGCACGTTGGAGGCCATGGTGGGTGGACTACTTGAGCTCAGGAGTCAGAGACCAGCCTGGGCAACATGGCAAAACCCTATTTCTACCAAAACTATAAAACTTAGCCAGGCATTGTGATGGGTACTTGTAGTCCCAGCTGCTCAGGTGGCTGAAGAGGGAGGACTGCTGGAGCCCAGGAGGTGGAGGTTACAGGGAGCTGAGACTGCACTACTGCACTCCACCCTTGGCAACAGAGTGAGACCCTGTCAACAATAGAGAGAGAGAGAGAGAAAGAGAGAGAGAGAGAGAAAAGAGGAGGAGGAGGAGGAGGAAGAAGAAGAAGGAGAAGAAGAAGAAGAAGAAGAAGAAGAAGAAGAAGAAGAAGAAGAAGAAGAAGAAGAAGAAGA
>NW_012101399.1:5686024-5694221 GCF_000951045.1 Mandrillus leucophaeus | reverse complement strand
GATCTTAGAGAAAAAGCTTTCAGCTTTTCACCATTGAGAATGATGTTAGCTACAGATTTGTCATATATGGCCTATAATGTTGAGGTACATTTCTTCTATACCTAATCTATGAGAGTTTTTAATCATAAAAGAATGATGAAATGTTCTTTCTACATCTATTGAGATGATATGATTTTCATGTATCATTTTGTTCATGTGGTGTATAACATTTATTTATTTGCATATGTTAAACCATCCTTGCATCTCAGGGTTAAATCCATTGATCATAGATGTTGTTTGAGTCTGTGTCCCTAGCTGAATCTCATGTTGAATTGGAGAAGCGGCCTGGTGGGAGGTGATTAGATCATGGAGGCATACTTCCCCCTTGCTATTCTCCTGAGAGTGGTTAGTTTTCATGAGATCTGGGGGTTTAAAAATGTGTGGCACTTACCCTTCACTCTCTCTCTCTCCTGCTCTGCCATAGTAAGATGTTCTTGCTTCCCCTTTTCCTTCTGCCATAAAGTTTCCTGAGGCCTCCCAGCCATGACTCTGTACAGCCTGCAGAACTGTGAGTCAATTAAACCTCTTTTCTTCAGAAATTACTCAGTCTCAGGTAGTTTTTTATAGCAGTGTAAGAATAGACTGATACAGTCATGGTAAATTATTCCTTTAATGTGTTATTAAATTTGGTTTGCTGGCATTTTGTCCAGAATTTTTGCATCTATGTTCATCAGGGATATTTGTCTGTAGTGATTTTTTTACTTGTAGTGTCCTAGTCTGGCTTTGGTTTTAGGCTAATTCTGGTCTAACAACATTAACTTGAAAGTGTTCGTTCCATTTTGATTTTTTAGAAGAGCTGGAGAAGAATTGGTATTTGTTTTTTTTTTTTTTAAATGTTTGTTAGAATTCATCAATAAAACTACTTGATCTTGGGCTTTTTTTTTTTTTTTTTTGTGGAGAGTTTTTACTACTGATTCAATCTCACTACTAATTATTGGTCTTTTCAGATTTTCCGTTTTTATGATTTAATCTTGCTAGGTGTTATGTATCTGGAATTCATCTTTTTTTCTACAGTACCCAATTTGTCAACACATAATTGTTTGTAGTAGTACCTTATTATCCTTTGTATTTCTTTAATATCAATGGTAATCTCTCCTCTTTCATTTCTGAGGTTATTTTTTCGAGTCTTCTCTCTTTTTTTTCCTGGTTAACCTAGATAAGGATTCGTCTATTTTGTTAATCTTTTCAAAAAAAAAACTATTCCTAATTTTGTTGATCTTTTCTATTGTTTTTCTAGTGTCTATTTCATCTATTTCTGCTCTATTTGTCACTTCTTTCCTTTAACTTTGGTTTAATTTGTTTTTCTCTTTATAGTCTCTTGAGGTTTAGCATTAGACTGTTTATTTAAGATCCCTCTTTTTTGATATAGGCATTTATTGCTCTATATTTACCCAATAAGATGGCTTTTGATGCATCCCATAAGTTTTAGTATGTTGCTTTTTCATTTTCATTTTACTCAAGGCATTTTGTGACTTCCTTTCTTATTTCTTCTCTGACTCATTAGTTGTTCAGGGAGGCATTGTTTAATTTCCACATATTTTTGTATTCTCTAAGATTACTCCTGTTATTGATATTTTATGCCATTGTGATCCCAAAAGATACTTGATATAATTTTATTTACCTTGAATTTGTACAATTTATTTTGTGGACTAATATATTTTCTATTCTGGAGAATGTTTTCTATGCACTTGAGAAGAATATGTACTCTGCTCCTATTGGATAGAACGTTCTGTCTTTTAGGTTCATTTGGTGCAAAGTATAATTTAAATCCAATGTTAATTTACTGATTTTCTGTCTATATTATCTTTTCATTGTTGAAAGTACTGAGGTCCTCTACAACAATAATATTGCAGTCTATCTCTTCCTTCAGCTCATGTAATAATTGCTTGACATATTCAGGTGCTCTGATGTGTGGTGTGTATTTATTCATAATTGTTGTGTCCTCTTGGTAAATTTGTCCCTTCACCATTATGTAATCACCTTGTCTCTTTTATAATGTTTTACTTCAATACTATTTTATCTAAGTATAAATTACCCTGCCTTCTTCAGATTTTTATTTGTCTGGAATTATTTCCCTCCCTTCACTTTCAGTCTGTGCATCCATATTAGTAAAGTGAGTCTCTTGTAGAAAGTATATGGTTGGATCTTTTTTATTAGTGCATTCAGTAACTCTGTGTCTCTTTATTGGAGAATTTAATCCATGCAAACTTAACATAATTATTGATAGGTAAATACTTGCTACTGACACTTTGTAATTTGTTTTCTTATTGTTCTGATTGGTCTTTTGGTGTTTCTTTTCCTTCCTCTCTGTCTTCCTTTGTGACTGCATAGTTTTTGGTAGTGGTATGCTTTGAATCCTCACTTTTTATATATTGTGCAACTACTATAGGTTTTTGCTTTGCGGTTATCATAGGCTTATTACATAAAGCATCTTATCCTCATAGCAGGTTACTTTAAGCTCCTAACAACTTCAATTTCATTGAGAAACTCTACACTTTCACTCCCTCCTGTCCCAAACACTTTTTCTGATTTTAATATCAAATTTTTACATTTTTCTTTCTTTTATAATTTGTATCTCAAAAACAATTTATTGTGACCTCAGTTGTTTAAAATGTTTTTTTCTTTTAATCTTCATGATGTGAACACAATTGTTTACACACCACTCTTACAGGATTAGAGAATTCTGAGCATGACTATGTATTACTTACACCACTGAGTTTTTCACTTCTGTATGTTTTTGTTATTAATTAGTAGCCTTAAAGAACTTTCTTTCACAATTCTTTTAAAGTAGGCCTAGTGATGATGAACTGCCTTAGCTTTTGTTTGTCAGGGTAAGATCTTATTTCGCCCTCAGTTTGTAAGAACAACTTTATTGGTTAAAGTATTATTGGTTGAAAATTTTGATTGTTTGTTTGTTTTCTTAAGCACTTGAATACATCATTCCACTCTCTTCTGGCCTGCAGGATTTCTGCTGAGAAATCTGCTGAAAGCTGTATTGGTGCTTTCTTTAATACAATATGTATCTTATCTCTCGCTGCTTTCTTTGTCTTTGATTTTCGGTAATTTGATTGAGATATGTCTTGGTGAACTCCTCTTTGAACTGAATTTTATTGGCCACCTGTGGGCTTCCTGTACCTGGATTGTCATCATCTTTCCATAGATCTGATGAATTTTCAGTCAATATTTCTTAAATATGTTTTCTAGGCCTTTCTTTTCTTTCATTTTCTGGAACTCTTGCTATGTGAATATTAGTTCACTTTATGGTGTCCCATAATTCCTATGGTTCTTTATTCTTTTTCATTTTTTATCAAAAAGAGATTGAATAATTTCAAATGTCTTCTCTTTGAGTTTCATGACTCTTTCTTCTACTTAATCAGGTCTGCTGTTGAAGCTTTCTATTGAATGTTTCAGTTTTGTTCTTGTATTCTTTATCTCTAGGTTTCTATTTTTAATTGTTACTATGTCCCTTTCAAAATTCATTTTGTTCACACTTGTATTTCAAATTGTATTTACATTTCTATATTTTTTTATTTCCCTGAACTGCTTTGTAAGGATTATTTAAAATTATTTGTCAGTTATTTCATAGATCTTCATTTCTTCTAGGTACATTATTGGACCTAGTTTCTTTTGTGGTGCCATATTTTCCTGATTTTTTAATAATTCTTGTGTCTTTATGTTGATGCCTGCATATTTGATGAGACAAATCCTTCTTTCAGCCTTTGTGGACATTATTTGCTGGTAATAATTCTTTACTATTTAGTCTAGGTTGAAAATTCTGGATGAGTTGGCTGATAGCAACACAAGGCAGAAAGATGTTGGTGTCAGATTTTCTAGTTGAATTGGGTCACTTCCTATTCTCTGAGGTCTAATGATTCTCTGTTGTCTATGCTGCATGCTCTGGTGAGACCACTGGCTAAATTCTGCTGTCAGGCAGAGTTGCTGGCTAGGCTCTGTGGTATTCTGTGACAAAGCAGGGTTGCAGGTTGTCCTCCCTGGTTAGGAGACACTGTTATTTGGAATCTATAGTTGGGCAGAGCCATGTGCTAGGATCTGAGGCTAGGTAAGGTATCTCAGGTTGCTACTTAGCCACACAAAGTGGGCAGTGTGAGAGGCAATGCTCCATATATATGATGAACTTGGGCTTGCTTTTCTGCCTAGGATAGGCTTAAATAGAGCACAAAGGCTTGGTGGAGTTGCTGTTCACCAGCTGGGGATGGATGGGTATAGATGTGCCCTCTTCCCGTTATCACTGACTTGAATTTGTCTCCAGATGTTAGAAAGACCTAGCTAGAGCACAAAGGCTCTGTGAGGAAGCTGGCTAGGGACTCAAGCCTGGTAAACCTGTGAACTAAGATTCCTGCAATGTGATATCATTGGCTAGTCCTCTGATGTGGGTACTTTGTTGACCAGAATACAGAACAATAAATTCTAAGATTGTTCCCCAAATATCCTATTCTAATATCTGAGAATGTGAATAAAATAAATACTATTCCCATGATTAGATTATGCTATGGCACAGTTGACTCTAAAACAGAGATTATTTAAGTGGTCTTGACCTAATTGTAAGAGTCCTCAAAAGCCAAGAGTTTCTTATGGCTGATTACAGAAGAGAACATCAAGAATTTGAAATTCAGGAAGGATCTTACATGTCATTGCTGATTTGAAGATGGCAGACTTTACTTGCCAAAGAAATAGAGTGACCTTTAGGAGTTGAGAGCAATTCTCAATTGATAGTGAACAAGAGAATGAGAACCTCAGCCCTACAACTGCAAGAAATAAGCATAAGCTTAGAAATAATATTTTCACTGAGGCCAAGCACAATGGCTCGCACCTATAATCCCTACACTTTGGGAGGCCGAGACAAAAGGATTACTTGAGGCCATGAGTTCGAGACCAGCCTGGCCAACCTGGTGAAACCCCATCTCTACTGAAAACACAAAACTTATCCAGGCAGTGTGGCACATGCTTGTAATCCCAGCTACTCAGGAGGCTGAGGCATGAGAATCGCTTGTACCCAGGAAGTGGAGGTTGCAGTAAGCTGAGATAGTGCCAATGCACTCCAGCCTGGGCAACAAAGTGATATCCTGTGTCAAAAAAAAAAAGAAAGAAAGAAAGAAAAGGAAAGAAAAGAAAAAGAAAAGAAAAAAGAAAAAAGTAATATTTCCACTGAACCTCCAGCTGAGAACTCAACCATTCAACATGTGGATTTTAGCCTTGTGATACTCTGAGCAGAAAACCCAGTACACTATACCAAATTTCTAAATGATCGAATTTTAGACCAATTAGTGGATGTTGTTTCAGGCCACCAAGTTTGCAGTAATTTCTTGCACGAAAATAAAAAAAAAAAAAAAAAAACTAATGCTAACCAAGCTGGCCTCATTTTTAAATGTAAGTTTAATAGTTGTAAAAGCATACGACACAGAAAACTATCATTTAAAAAATAAATAAAGTATATTTTTCGTGGAAGAGCTTTGATATGGCATTTCAAACTTTCTTTGGGCAAACATAAATCTAATTTATCCCCCCAAGTATGAACTATTCTATTTCTAAGCCATTCCAGAAAACCCTTTCCCAGTGTATTTCTGTGTTAAATAATTCGCACTACTATGACATTTCCTTCTAAATCTTCATTTCTTCAGGTTAGTGGCAATTAGTGTAATATATGGACACTATCTGCTGCTCCTACCTAGGCATGTTATCCCTTATATAAAAAATGTACACATACTGCTGTGAAAACATAAAAATACATAAATAATCTCCTTAAAGCTCTTAGACCTGGGAGGTGGAAGTTGCAGTGAGCTGAGATATCATGCCACTGCACTTCAGTCTGGCAACAGAGTAAGACTGTCTAAAAAAAAAAAGAAAGAAAAAGAAAAAAGAAAAGAAAAAAAAAAGGAAAAATAATGTTAGAGATGGAAGGGAAAGTGGAAGGAACTGCAAACGGGACCTAGAATGGAGCAAGAACCCAGGGAATTTTAGCAACCATTTTGCTTCTCTTTCATAAACTGCAGGATTTTTCTCAACACACTTCTAACAACCAATTTTCTCTGACTTCTGAAAATTTTAGCTTCATTTTGTCATAATATGATTCACATGTATAGCAATTTTTTGAGTTCTGATCTTTTTCTCAGTTGGCAAATCATTTTCATACTTCTGACTCAGTGTTGTAAGGAGAGAACCTGGCTGGATAAGCTCACTGTATTCCACCAGTCCACATTTAAGGCCAGTAGCCAGTCTAAGGAAGGCTACCACTGGATCCCTGAGGCAAAAGAAGGGAGAGATCACAAGCTCTAAAATTGATTGCCTGTGCAAACAATAGAGATAGTTGCTTCCAAGAACAGACTTTGTCCAGTGGTCATCAGCTCTAATCAAGACCTCATATTTATTTTCTCCATCTCTCTGATTTACAAACTAAAATTTGCCTTATCTCCTCCTACTGAAATAAGAGAAAAATCACACTTACTAATAGGTGGAAGACATAGGTACAAAAACAAATCTCTGCAATTGAACAATTACAATGCAACTAGGCTTTCCACAGAAGATTTTACTCAAAAATAATTTTCATGAATGTTACTATAGTTGTATAATAATTATATGTCTATAAAAGTAAATGGAAAATAAAACTGAGCCAAAGTTAATATTGAAACTACCAGATAATCAGAAATGAGCTGGGAATAAAGTTATTAAATTGTGTCCCTCAATCCTTCAAAAAATATCAGCTAATAAAGAATTTTGGTTTGACATTGCTTATATTAAAATCAACATTCTGGTACTAATTAGCCAACAGTGAACAATGCTCCAATCAAACAGTTCTTTAATTTCAAGAATATAATGAATGCAATACAAGTTCCAAGGAAATGATATCACCTTTCTCTTATATGACTAAAAACAACCTGTAAACTTAATCTTGCCTTTGGATAATGAATGATTCCTAGACTCATATAGGAGAGAAAGGCACAGCTGAAGGGGATAATAGTATGAGTAAAAGTATAGCAAAGGTGAAAATGGACAATGCCAGTTGAGATACTGTGAAGACATGGAACAAACCATTAATAAAGTGTTTTAGAAGCCGGTTTGTAGTAAATTAAGCCCTTGATATACAGGATGTATGGATAGAAATGTGCAAAATACACTGCTCGTAACAATCTAATGAATATAAGATAATACATTTGACAGCCGGGCATGGTGGCTCACACCTGTAATCCCAGCACTTTGGGAGGCCAAGGCAGGCAGATCACTAGAGGTTGGGAGTTCAAGACCAGCCTGACCAATATGGAGAAACCCTGTCTCTACCAAAAATACAAAATTAGCTGGATGTGGTGGCACAAGCCTGTAATCCCAGCTACTTGGGTGGCTGAGGCAGGAGAATCGCTTGAATCCAGGAGACGAAGGTTGTGGTGAGCCGAGATCACACCATTGCACTCCAGCCTGGGTGACAAAAGCAAAACTCCACCTCAAAAAAAAGAGAAGATACTACATTTGATAACAATAACTGAGATTTGTCTGGGCTTTACTTAACTTTATGTGAGGACCTGTTCTTTATGTATATATATATGTGTGTGTGTGTGTGTGTGTGTGTGTATGTGTTTGTGTGTGTGTGTGTATATATATAAAATATGAACTTACATAGTTCTCACAATAATCTTGATATAGATGTTATTACTACTTTCCAATTTAAGATGAGGAATCTGAGGCAAAGTGGTTAAATGACTTGCCCAAGTTCAAATAGCTAAAAGAGAAAGCTAAAACCAAAAGTATCTTATATGCTATTATCTACTTTTTGTCACTAAACCTACTTTTTCTACCCTGTTTACTTTTTTCTTTTGTATGTTTTAAGAAAATTAGCTACAGTCTGTAAAGAAATCAATTATATACATGTGAGTGTGTGGAGCTATAGATGAGTATGTTTCTGTGTTACTATCTCAAGGGCTAATTGGAGAGAAATGGCAACATGAAATCCAAGTTTGGCTTGGATTGAAACAAGCACAAACTTGTTGAACCTAAAAACTATATTCATTATATTCATTTTTAAATGCATTTGGGAAACTAATAAACAACAATTATTTTATGGGTAAATTTCCTAGTAGGCCATTTTGAACTCTGAAATATTTTGACTATCCAAGGCAACATTCAATATGCCATTTATTTCAAAGAGCAT
>NW_012101399.1:5662179-5684469 GCF_000951045.1 Mandrillus leucophaeus | reverse complement strand
ATAGTTGCTTCCAAGAACAGACTTTGTCCAGTGGTCATCAGCTCTAATCAAGACCTCATATTTATTTTCTCCATCTCTCTGATTTACAAACTAAAATTTGCCTTATCTCCTCCTACTGAAATAAGAGAAAAATCACACTTACTAATAGGTGGAAGACATAGGTACAAAAACAAATCTCTGCAATTGAACAATTACAATGCAACTAGGCTTTCCACAGAAGATTTTACTCAAAAATAATTTTCATGAATGTTACTATAGTTGTATAATAATTATATGTCTATAAAAGTAAATGGAAAATAAAACTGAGCCAAAGTTAATATTGAAACTACCAGATAATCAGAAATGAGCTGGGAATAAAGTTATTAAATTGTGTCCCTCAATCCTTCAAAAAATATCAGCTAATAAAGAATTTTGGTTTGACATTGCTTATATTAAAATCAACATTCTGGTACTAATTAGCCAACAGTGAACAATGCTCCAATCAAACAGTTCTTTAATTTCAAGAATATAATGAATGCAATACAAGTTCCAAGGAAATGATATCACCTTTCTCTTATATGACTAAAAACAACCTGTAAACTTAATCTTGCCTTTGGATAATGAATGATTCCTAGACTCATATAGGAGAGAAAGGCACAGCTGAAGGGGATAATAGTATGAGTAAAAGTATAGCAAAGGTGAAAATGGACAATGCCAGTTGAGATACTGTGAAGACATGGAACAAACCATTAATAAAGTGTTTTAGAAGCCGGTTTGTAGTAAATTAAGCCCTTGATATACAGGATGTATGGATAGAAATGTGCAAAATACACTGCTCGTAACAATCTAATGAATATAAGATAATACATTTGACAGCCGGGCATGGTGGCTCACACCTGTAATCCCAGCACTTTGGGAGGCCAAGGCAGGCAGATCACTAGAGGTTGGGAGTTCAAGACCAGCCTGACCAATATGGAGAAACCCTGTCTCTACCAAAAATACAAAATTAGCTGGATGTGGTGGCACAAGCCTGTAATCCCAGCTACTTGGGTGGCTGAGGCAGGAGAATCGCTTGAATCCAGGAGACGAAGGTTGTGGTGAGCCGAGATCACACCATTGCACTCCAGCCTGGGTGACAAAAGCAAAACTCCACCTCAAAAAAAAGAGAAGATACTACATTTGATAACAATAACTGAGATTTGTCTGGGCTTTACTTAACTTTATGTGAGGACCTGTTCTTTATGTATATATATATGTGTGTGTGTGTGTGTGTGTGTGTGTATGTGTTTGTGTGTGTGTGTGTATATATATAAAATATGAACTTACATAGTTCTCACAATAATCTTGATATAGATGTTATTACTACTTTCCAATTTAAGATGAGGAATCTGAGGCAAAGTGGTTAAATGACTTGCCCAAGTTCAAATAGCTAAAAGAGAAAGCTAAAACCAAAAGGATCTTATATGCTATTATCTACTTTTTGTCACTAAACCTACTTTTTCTACCCTGCTTACTTTTTTCTTTTGTATGTTTTAAGAAAATTAGCTACAGTCTGTAAAGAAATCAATTATATACATGTGAGTGTGTGGAGCTATAGATGAGTATGTTTCTGTGTTACTATCTCAAGGGCTAATTGGAGAGAAATGGCAACATGAAATCCAAGTTTGGCTTGGATTGAAACAAGCACAAACTTGTTGAACCTAAAAACTATATTCATTATATTCATTTTTAAATGCATTTGGGAAACTAATAAACAACAATTATTTTATGGGTAAATTTCCTAGTAGGCCATTTTGAACTCTGAAATATTTTGACTATCCAAGGCAACATTCAATATGCCATTTATTTCAAAGAGCATCTAGTTTATAACTCTGAGTTGCTATTTATCCCCAGTTCCCACAATTTATCCATTTGGAGACTACAAACTTGAATTCCTTTTTCAGAACTTAACTATGTTTTCCTTCATCTAGGTTATAAAATTGAGATCAGTGGAAGTGTATTAGTTCTTGCATTGGCATAAAGAAATGCCTGAGACTTGGTAATTTATAAAGAAAAAATGTTTAATTGGTTCTGCAGTCTGTACAGAAAATATGGTGCTGGCATCTACTCAGCTTCTGGGCAGGACTGAGGAAACTTACAATAATGGGGAAGGTAAGGGGGAGTGAGCATGGCTGGAGTAGGAAGAAGAGAGATGTGAGAAGATGCCACACACTTAAATGACCAGATCTCATGAGAACTCTATCAGGAGAAAAGCACGAAATGCGTGATGCTAAACCATTCATTAAGGACTCACTCCTATTATTCAATCACATCCCACCAGGCTCCATCTTCAACACTGGGGATTACAATTGAGCATGAGACTAGGGTGGGGACATAGATCCAAACCATACCAGGAAGCTTCTTGTCAATTTATTATTTGGAGGCCAACAATTTGTGATAAACACTACTCTTAAAAATAAAATTAAAAAGTTGATTTTCATAAGAAAAAAAATCCTAGCTTTTTTTTTTTTTGGTGTTTGTTTATGATTGTTGAATGAACTGGCATAGAAAAGAAAACATCAAATGAATTATCAATTAGTGATTTTTTTCTCTAAATTTGCACTTAGCTACTAATATTAATTGATCTTATCCTTTCGTCAGTCAAGTTCAGGGAGCTGGAGAAGCACCCTTCCTGATCACTCCATTTAGCCTCTTCGGGCACTAGAGCCCTATGTATTATTGATGTATTTTATTCTAATGATAGGCTTACACTCTTGGTTGAAAAAGTTTTCATTAACCAATTACTCATGTACTGAGTTTAACTGAAGCCTGGAGGAATCAAGATCCCAAAGAAATAGGATCACCATAAGCTTGCATAAAAATGTAGAGGTACTGACCTGTTCAAGTGACAGTGGTTAGTAAATTAGCAGTTAATAGCAAATTAGTTTCATTTTAAATAAAATTAAATTAGTAGTACATTAATGTTATTTTTAAACAATCTTTGAAATCTTTGAGTAATTGGTTTGCATTTTCCAAATGAAAGTTCTTTGCACATAAAAACTTCTACAACTTATTGAAATGTGATGGTTTCCTTTGATTCAGGAAGCTCTTCATGTGGTCTTGTCTTGTTTTCATTGTCTCTAAGTTAACTCTAGTGGTCTAACTGACCCAAAAATTTCAGCAACTTTGAAACAAACCACTGAGGTTTATATAGTTTTATTAGACATTTCTCTAAAGCCATTTCATTTCAAGCTATTTTAGCTTTATTCAGTCACTTTCAAAAGGCATATTTGTTTTCTTTTATCTTTCTCTGTCCTCTCAAAGGTCTTAATTACTTTCTAAGTGGATATCTACTAATTAAATTATAATCTAATATTAATATGAAAGTTGAAGACTTTATTGCTTTAGACTTTCAATCTCCTGCAAAGATAAAAGTCAGGTAATTTGTTTACCAAGTAACATCTGATTTGTATATGCAGTGTTTAATAAATATCACCTAAATGGTCTCAGTTGTTCATGCATGTGTAAATAACTGAACAAGGAATGCATACTAGTGCTCAGCTAAATTTCCAGTTTTATTCCGGAATTTTTTTCCTGGAATTTTTCTTCTAAGAGCAAACTTCAGGTCATATTTTCTTTATCCCATGAAAGGTGATCAGCGGTGGCATGCCAATTACCAGTAAGAACAACTAAGAGTGGTCCAGGCTGGGCGCAGTGGCTCACACCTGTAATCCCAGCACTTTGGGAGGCCGAGTTGGGTGGATCACGAGGTCAGGAGTTCAAGACTAGCCTGGCCAAGATGGTGAAACCCCATCTCTACTAAAAGTACAAAAATTAACCAGACATGGTGGCGGGTGCCTGTAATCCCAGCTACTCGGGAGGCTGAGGAAGATAATTACTTGAACCTGGGAGGCAGATGCTGCAGTGAGCTGAGATCACAACACTGCATTCCAGCCTGGGTGACAGAACGAGACTCCGCCCAAAAAAAAAAAAAAAAAAAGAGTGGTCCAATTCTCTGTATTCTCTTCCCCTAACCTAGAGAACCCTAAAGTTAATATGACAGGAGAGCCTGTATTAGTCCAATTCCCTGTGTGACCTCAATGAGCAGAACCCATATTGATCTGTAGTGATATGTAGCATAAAGACAAAATAAATCTCTGTTATTTGAAGAGTTCTTGGTATATTATAAATACAAGTCTTTTATCAGATATGTGTATTTTCTCCCAGTCTGTGGCCTGTCTCTTCACCGTTATCAGTGTCATTCACAGAGAAAAACTTTTTAATTTTAATAAAGTGCAATTTATTTTTTCAATGCATCATGCTTTTGGTATTGTATTTAAAACTAATACCTGAACACCAGGTCATGAAGATTTTCTCTTATTTTTCTTCTAGAAGTTTTATGGATTTGAATTTTACATTTATATCATTGATCCATTTTGACTTAATTTTCTGTGAGGTATGAGATTTATGTGTAGTTTGGATATCCAATTATATCAATGGCATTTCTTGAAAAGACTATCCTGTTTCCATTGAATAATGGCATTTTGTCAAAATCAAATGACTATACCTGTGTGTGTTTACCTTTGGGCTCTCTATTTTGTTCCATGAATTAATGTATCTAATTATTTGTGAACACCAGACTGTTTTGATTATAGTAATTTTATAATAAATTTTGAAATCTGGTAGTGAGATTACTCTAATTGTTTGTTTTCAGAATTGCCTTTGTTTTTCTAGTCTCTCTGCCTTTCCATATAAATTTCAGAATATTTTTTATATTTACAAAAAATGGTTGCTGGGATTGTGATTGGTATTATATTTAATCTATAGGTCAGACTGGGAAGAGCTGACAACACTGTAGAGTCTCCTAATCCAGTGGCATATCTTTTTTCCTATTTAGATATTGTTTGATTTATCTCCATAGTAATTTGCAGTTTTCTACATACATATTTTTTACACATTTTGCTAGATTTACAACTATTTATTTCACTTTCATTTTTGTTGCTACTACTTTTTTTTAAACTTCAAATTCCAGTTTGTCATTGCTGGTACACAGGAACTGGCTTGTGCATCTCACTTTAAACTATTGAAATTTTTGTTTCTTTATTTTGACAATTGACTATCTCTTAGTGATTATAAAAATAGAACCTAAAACATAATTATTCCCTTTAAAAAATCCTAAAATATATCATGCTGTCTTAGGGACACAATAGCTGGTATTGGGGAAACTGAATCTGGAAACTGAAAAGACAGTGATGTGTGCCCTACAGCATGGAGATAAAACATTTGCTGAAGCAAGACATGCAAGATGGCTCGTGTTCCCAATGCACTTGTAGCTCTAGGGGAGCATATTGGAAAGCAAATGTTGGTTGTGTGTATTGGTTACCACTGGATAGTTTTGCAATAGATTGCAAGAAACAGAAGAACTCAGGAAAGAATTAGTCAGTTTCCAAAGACAAGGAGAAAGGAAATAGAATGAGTCCAGAAACTACTTTTTTCATCCCAAACAACCAAAGATTGAGAAATACTTTGTGAGTCCAACATTCACTAAAACCTTTTAATTTATTAAATTACCTCTGGGCATGGAGCAAATTAGGGTATACAACTCAGTAATTTTGTTGTTAGTTTTTTCTAAAAGGATTCATTATTACATGCTCCAGTCTCAAAGGACCTAACACAAAGGACAGAGTGAGAGTGAGAAAGAGCATGAGAAAGAAAACAAAGAAATGTAGCAGTTCTGGCAACTGTGTCTCAGAAAATAGTGTCAGTCTGGTTACAGACCCATGATTAAAATCAGATAGATAATAAGTTCAGTGAGTTTCTGAGAGAGCTGTACTTCCAAAAGAACCAGGAGTCTGTTCCTCCAGACTTGAAATGATCTTTGAGCACCCAACCATATATAGGCAGGAAATGAGTTAAGAAAGCAGCACAGAGTATTCCCATTGCCTACTTTAGATGTGGCCAGGAAATATATTGGAAAAAGCAAACTCTTTCAGAGGGTGTAGCTAGTGACTTGCGAAACAATGAACAAAGGAATTCTTCCCAAGGAATAGAATCAGAGCAGAACCAGCGAACATTCCACACCTCCAGGATAGAGAAGCTGATAATATCTTCCCAGTGGAATTTTAGAATTGATGTGTGTCAGGGCCTATAGAAAGTAAGTCCCCTATTCTTCCTGTTTCTGAAAGAAAGTGTTTATTATCTTCCTTTTCCATCGTTGCATATTGTGGGTGGGGGGCAGCACAGGGTGCGTGAGTGGTTGAGTAGGTGGCGCGATTTAGCTTTATTTAGGTCACTCCTCTCTAGATCAAAGCAAGCCAAATTCAGATCTAATGAACAGACCAGTGAACATCATTAGAGAGAGCTTGAATTTTAAGTTCCATACCGTGACTGGAATGACTATTGAGTTGTCTCTCTTTAAGTGGTATTGAGTATGCGCTGCCTGTGGGAAGGAGAGTAATCAGAATACTTAGTGATCAAAAAAGCAAACTGTAATAGATGTTATTATGATATTCTAAGAATTCTAGGTCTCCTCTGCTTCCATAATCATTCACTTTTTATGTCTAACTATAGTCCTAAGACTTACCTTGGTTAATGAAATGTGAGTGAAAGTGATGTGTCACTCTGAACAGAAGCATTTGAAAAACTCAATTCTCCATGTGTTTGTTGGTTTGTTATTTTTATCCTACCATGGCTAAGTCTGAGCCTCACTTCAAATGGCAAAATAACCTGAATCAAGGTAGTCTTTTTAGCAACCCCTTTCTCTGCCAACCCAGATTGTAAATATATTATGAGAAAGAAGGAAAGAAAATATCATAAACCACTGACATATGGGAGTTTTTCTTTTACAGCATAAGGCTACCCTGATTATTGCACCAGGCTTAGCAACACTTGACACTTTGGGAGATTAAATTCAACAACTTTGTAGATAAATTAAAATGTTCAGATTATGCATGAAATTATCAGGGAAAAAATCGAGATTCTACATCCTTCTGAAATGCGGTAGTCATAATAAACACGTAAGAAGAATAATACATGCAGATCTGAAGCTAGGAAACCATGTGAAGTTTGCTTTTTAAATCCTTCTACTTCCCTTTTCTGTGGATATTCTGTCTCCAGAGAGCCCTCATGTCTATCCACCAACCCTAACCTCTAAATATGTAATTGTACACAATTTAGAATGTGATGGTTTTGGAGAATATGCAAAAGCAGTGCCACTTCGAGTTAGCAAAAATTATCTCTATTATTTGGTTTGGAAATTGGAGAAAATCATATAGGATATAAAAAATAATGAACAGGTTTATATACATTTATCCCTACATGCAGTAGTCAATCATACTTTCCCTTCTCTTCTTTCTCTTAACTTCTCTTTTTTACTGTTATCTTTTTCCTATAGATAAGAGAAACATCTTTTTCCCACTTTGTATTATTAGTATATGCTTTTTATAAAGGTAGTTTTAAGATAAAAAGCAACAATTTGGTATGATTTATCAGGATAATATATGTAATGGTATATCCATTTAAGGTAATTTTTCTCAGAAATCTGTTTTAAGATGTCTTATCTACATATTATACAGAGTCAGAATGTGTTTCATTTTAGAACTTGAAAATTGAAACACAGAGAAGTTCATTTATCTGGAGTTTAATGATAACAGGGAAATTTAGGTGTTTTGCTGGTGGAAACAATTTTGACTCAATGGATCTCAAATTTCATAAGCATGAGGTATGCTATTCATTATATTGAAAAGTTTTACTAGATATTCAAAGATGTGTTATAATTTTATTATAAAATGAAAGCAGATGCCTTATGGAATACATCCTAGTTCTCCTATCTCCCAAGATATTTTAACTATTATCCAGTAAACCGTTTTCTTATACATTTCTTAACACCTAGATATGGCCTAAACTTTCCAGTGTCTTACAGCTATAAGAAATTAAACATATAATATACTAAGCACCAGGAACAAGAAATCAACAAATTCCTATTTGCAGACAGCATTTGTTTTCACTATTATTTCAACATTAAATGGAAAACATGTTGATTTTGATAAAATATTATTTAAAAAATGTGAATTTATAAAGCTGTAAAGTGTCGATACAAAATACACACAACAAATTAAGCCTGTTAGTATAGAAGGCATTTTGATTCTCTCAGGATTATGTTCTCAGAATCAGACCATTTACTGAGTGCTGTTTTCCATGACTGTGATGAGATTCAGCTGGGCCACTAACAATCTTCTCCAGGGAGCTGGCAAGTCGAAAAGGAATTGCTGCAATTGGCGTCCCTGCTCCCCACTCCCACTTCACTGCCCTCAGTGAAATTGACTGTCTGGGAAGACAAAAGCATACAGACAGAGAATTCAACATCAAGTTTAAAGCAGTGCCAAAACCCACTTTATTTAATGTAGACAGTGAGTTTCCACCCACAGCTTCCATGTCCTGTAAGTGTTCCAGTCCTGTCGGCTCATGAACAATCTTTTCCTGTGGACAACTGCCAGTTACTTGATTATTATATTTTTCTTTCTAACTTTGAACTTGAATTATCTTTAACCAGTTGAAAGGCTTTCAAAAAATCCCCCAATACAAGTTAACTCTTTCTTTTAATTTTTCTTTTTATTTATAGAAAATTTAAGAACATGAGCCTCGCTAGCAGCACTGAAGAAAAATTAGCCAAAAAAATAGAGTCTACACATTTTACTGGCAAAAAAGAAGAAACTGGTTGATAAAGGGAAAGTAGTTGATCTTTGATATTGCATATTATTTCTTTAAATGAAGGTCTCAGCCTCTTCTTCTGTATCTTGTTTTAACTTTTTGGAAAGTTGCATTGAATTTTTTCTCATATTCATTAGTATGGCCATAGTGGCTGGGTTTCTCCAATGTAATATTTTTCCTCTTAGCATTCTTCATTATAGCTCCTCCTACTTGAGAATAAGGCACTATATGTGACTTTATATATAATTTATTATGGCTGTATTAGGCAAAAGAGAATAAAAAAGCTTAACCTAGCTCATTATACTCTTAGTACACTGACATTTTTATCAATAAATATGATAACAATATAGAAATGGTAACAATTGCCTCAAACACTGGACATAACTATCAAATCAAGAGACAACACATAGATATTCTTGAATTCTCATCTTCTATGTAAAAGTGTAATAAATATTAAGCACTAGGTCTGTTTTACCTAGACCAACTAAAGTTTTCTATAAATTACAAAAATTTAAACTGTATTTCATTAGGAAAATAATGTGTGAGGCTTAAATTTCATGAGGGATTGGTAAGGCTTTTTTTTTTATTTGTACACATACATTGGTCCATATATGAATATGAAATACCTAATATGAAAAGGAATATAAACATGTCCTACCTTCTACAGAAAAAAAAAACATACTTGAGACTTTAAAAAGTGGCATTTCCCTCAAAAACACTCTTACTCTGTTACATCCTCAGGACACACAACATTTTCAGTTCCAGGGTAAATGCTTCCATTTCATTTGAGGACAGGTGCCATATGAGGTCAAGAGTACAGTGGTAGAACACGTAGTACACGTTGGCAGTAGGAGACATGACTTTTGGGTAGAAGAATGAGAAACTAATATGTTTCCATCCAGAGTGTCAGTTAAAAACTCAGTATTTGGTAGTGATGACGGGTGGGTGGGGAGGGCTTTGTATGACTTTCTTTCTCTTGATGTTTTTTAATGATGTTTCAAAAATATATACACTGTTCCAAAATAAACCGCCTAGTTTTAAATAATAATATCATTGGAGAATAGTACAAATTTGAATAGTGCTAATTGCTTTGATATTAAAAATCTGCAAAGAAAAACAATGGCTTTCCATAGGCAATTGTGGTATTCAAATAGTAATAATAATAACACAATTAGCAAAGAAAATTATCTATGGAAGTTCTAAACAATTGCTATATGAGTAAATTCCTATCCAGTTGTGAGGTGACAGAAAGATTTATCTTTTTATTAAAATCCAAGATTTCCTTCCATCTTCACTAGAACACCTGTTGTCAAAATCCATCAAAACTTTAAAGCAAGAGCCCTAGCTATAAATCTTCTTGATATTTAGTAAATTAGTTTTTAAAATAATACTACTTGTCATTTGCATCTCCTCTATTTTCCTACCTCATAAAGTTTAATTTGAGGTAACTAGATTAATCTTTACAGATACTATATAGAAAGTACTTAGTTTAGTACATGATTTGAGGAAACTTCTCCTTCCATACATTTATTCACGTAAGAGTCCAGGATAGTAATTGCCATTGGCTTGTAAGTTCATGTCAGGGAGAACCACAGTCTTTTACATTGATTGGAAGCACTGAGTTTATATCAGTGTCCTTTCGTTGTTGTAAAAATTACCACAACATTGTGGCTTAAAACAACACATATTTATTTTCTCATAATTCTAGAGATCAGGAGTCCAGAATTAATTTCACAGGCTAAAAATCAAGATGTCAGCAGTGCTGCCTCCCTTTCAAGAGTCTCTAGAGGAGAGTCTGTGTTCCTGCCCTTGCCCACTCTTAGAGGCTGTCCACATGACTCCACATTACTTAGTTTGTTGTGTCCTCCCATCGTCAAAGTCAGCAACGGGTGATTGAGTCTTTCTCACGTCATGTCACTCTGACACTGACTCTTCTGCCTCTCTCTTCCACGTTTATGGACCCTTCTGATTACCTTGGCCCCACTCAGATAACACAGTATAATCACACCATTTTTAAAGTCAACTGATAAGCAACCTCAATTCCATCTGCAGCTTTAATTCATTTTGCCATTGAACCTAATATATTCACAGTTTCCAGGAATTAGAATATGGGCACCTTTGGCAGGCTATTTTGCTGCTTGCCACAAGGATATTCTTTATACATCTGTGAAACTGAGCATCATAAGGAGATGATTTTCAATATGAAATATTTGGTTACTAATATATTTTCATGAACTTTCCCAAAAACTAAAAACATCATCTGCTTCTTTTCTTAAGGTCATATTTTCATTATACTTAGCACTTTATTTCTCCAGAAAAAAAAGTTTAGAAATCAATATTTCTTAAATGAGTCAGTTGCTGAGATTATATTCAGGCATGTAAATTAATTTAAAACTTTGTAGAATATTATATAATTTCTAGATTTTAATAATGGCATATAGCTCAGCAATAGTTTCAATAGAGTAAATGAGTCTTTAATAATGGCTGATTTGTAAGAAACTTTCCAAGTTTACACCTGTCTTCTTTAAGATTGTCTTGTATACTAAAATATTTTATACATTAAAAGAGGACTTCACTTAAATGCATACAACCTTACTTTTTAAATATTGCATATAGCAAATTTAACATATAAACACTGCTTTATTTATTGTTCCATATTCTCTGAAAGTGTTGTACATACTTTATTTTAACAAATCATCAAGTCATAACCAGGCAAACAGGCGTGTTACTATCCTCCCTTCGTAGATGAGAAAACAAGAGGCTCAGGTGAATTAACTGCTTTATCTAACATCACTCTTCTAGAAAATGGTACAGACCAACCCTCAACCCAGGGGTTCTGGTGACTTATGGTGAAGGGTACTTTCTACCATGGCATTTGTTACAGAGGATAACATAATAGGAAACACTCATATAGAAACACAAACAAGATTAGCATCCATACTCAAACAAATAAATAACCAAAATTTAGAGAAAGAAAATAAATAACCCAATTTAAAAAAGGGCAAAAGATCTGAATACACATTTCTCAAAAGAAGACATGCAAATAGACAAAATGAGATATCACTTCATATCTGTTAGAATGGCCATTATAAAAAAGACTCAAAATAGGTATTGGTGAGGATAAGGGTGACAGGACAACCCTAGTACACTGTTATTAGAATGTAAATTAGTGACGCCATTATATTATAGTTACTCAAAAAATAAAATTTAGAACTACCATATGATCCAACAATTCCACATCTGAGTATATATCCAAAGGAAATGAAATCAGCATGCCAAAGAGATATTTGAATTTCAGTATTCATTTTAGCGTTATTCACAATAGCCAAGATATGGAATCAACCTAAGTGTCCATCATCAGATGAGAGATAAAGAAAACGTGGTATATATGCACAATGGAATACTATCTGGCCTTAAAAAAGACAATTCTGTCATCTGCAACAAGTATGGATCTTGAGGAAATTATGTTACGTGAAACAACCCAGGCACAGAAAGAGAAATACCACATGATTTCATTAATAGGTGGAATCTAAAAAGAGTCAAAACTCTCAAAATTGGAGTAGAATGGTGGTTACCAGGGGATGGAGGGACAATGGAGAGATGATGAAATGTTACAAAATTTCAATTAGGAGGAATAAATTCTAGAGATCTATTATACAACGTGGTAAGTGTAGTTAATAATAATGTATTGTATACTTGAAAATTGCTAGGAGAGTAGATTTTAAATGTTTTCATAATAATAAGCGCATGAAGTAACAAATATGTTAATTAGCTTAATCATTCCATATTATATATATGAATCAAAACATTGCTTTGTACCACCAAATATATATGCAATTTTATTTGTCAGTTAAAAATAAATTTAAATAAGATTATCCTTCATAATAATAAATTTATGAATACTCAGTGGAAACAAATTTACGAAAGTAAGTTTCAGCTTCACAGGGAGAAATTGTGATGTTGTCTTAGAATATGTTGCCATTCGCCACTAGGATTTCACTTTTTCACTCATCATTGTCATTTCCCCCTTTAGGAATGTATGTCACCAAAATGAAATATTTGACCAATAATTATGGTCACCAAGTTTCCTTGCTTTTGTTTATTTGCTAGCAAGTGTACAAGTTGAAACTAGAACATTGAGTGACAAACAGAAGCCAAAAGAAGGAACTAAGAAAAACCTAGGATGAGATTCCAGCAACTGTTTTCAAAGACATGAGAAGTTCACTGTAAATTACTGACTTCATGCCTCAAGAGGAACCAATTAATCTCTATGTGCCTCAATTTCCTCACTTATGAAACTGGGATAAAATATTTCCCACAAAATTCACAAGAATGAAAATACAATGTGTAATTATAATTAATTTTTGGCTAATGCAAGGATATAATAAACTCAAGATCTTTATTTGAGAAATTTCACATTGTTGTTTTGTTTTGTTTTCTGATACTGTATGTCCTCTATAAGCATATTTCAAAGCACTTTTCTCTGTAATTACCAAGGTAAAAAAAAAAAAAAAACTAATCATGGAAAATTAGTTTTACTTTCCTTTACTTCTTTACCAGACATCTTACAGTTTTCTTGACATAATCTTATCTGTTAGGTACAGATCGCCAATACTTATTAGGTTTGGTTTTAATTTTGAAAATGCTGTGACTGAACCCCAAATCCATCTATTTTGTAACCATAGTCAAGTCTTTCATGCTGTATCTATAAACTGGCTAAAAAAAGATATTATGATGAGATAAAAGTTAAACTTTGAAGAGCCCCATGTGTGATAGAAATATACCCATGTGTTTCTTCTTCTGAGGGTAAAACCTCATGTGCTTTTAACTATCTATGTGATAAGAGTAATTTTTTCTATTCTTTTTTATTTTTTATTTTTTTTGAGACCGAATCTCCCTCTGTCACCCAGGCTAGAGTGCAGTGACGTGATCTCGGCTCACTGAAACCTCTGCCCCCTGGGTTCAAGCAATTCTGCCTCAGCCTCCCTAATAGCTGGGATTACAGGTACTCACTACCATGCCTTGTTATTTTTTTTTTTTTTTTAATTTTTAGTAGAGACGGGTTTAACCATTTTGGCCAGGGTGGTCTCAAACTCCTAACCTCCAGAGATCCACCCGCCTCAACCTCCCAAAATGCTGGGATTATGGGCAGGAGCCACCACGCCCAGACAATTTTTTCTTTTTGTGCTCCTTTAGTTGCTGTAAATCACACTACTTTTTGATTTGATTCATGACTTTCTGGTAGGGCATGTATATTTCTTGGGGAGTCTAAAGTGTCTTTATATTTTTGTTGTTGTTGACCAAAAAAAAAATGTTCTCTCAATCCTTAAATTTATCAAATTTTCATCAAAATTGTCTGATTTTCCTGTGGATATATGCCCTGGAGCCCTCAAGCTTGTGCAGCACTTGAACACACACACGCAAAGATCTTGAATTGATCTGCCTCATATCAGCCTCATGTGTCACTCGCCTCTTTATATTTGCAAGCAATGACACTGAAATCCTCCCTCAACATCTATTGGACAATTAGACTGTCATCATCATCAACATGCCCAATTCTACTATTTTTAGAGTCCTGACCAAGAGAATAAACAGAGGCTACATGAATATGGCTAAATATTTAAAGGCTGTAAGTTAAGTCAACAAGCTGCTAATAAAGTTTGCTTTATCTTTGCTTCTTAACAAATTCATTCATTAATAAATTCAAAATTCTTAATAAATTCAATTTCTTAACATTCAGAAAAACATAATTTAAAAATAGTTGTGTAAAACCATAGTCTGTATATCACTGAAAGTCAAAATAATATCAAGGATGACTGAATGGAATCATTATTGTACATCTAGGCATTCTATCAGTGACCTGACATTTTTTAGGGAACAGGACTAAAATCAAGATACAGATAACTCACAAATTATCATTCATTTAGTCTATAAAATTTGCTATTACTTATTCCCATTTCAGCATAATACACGTTGTATAATAATATAGAAACACAAAATAAAAATTGATTGTATTAAAATACACATAATTTACTACTTGTATTAAAAATATAAATGTAAAAAATCAAAATGATTATGTTATATTTACACAGTTTTCCAAAAAGAGATTTTTAATTTCACAATCATCTATTAGAATTTTGAGGAGAAAAGGGAATTATAATCAACAAATATTTAATATTTAAATCAAAATTATTTAAATAAAGCTAAATTTTTGATCCAACTAATGGAAATTAAATCGTATCTTATTATATCAATATCTATCTAGTTGCCAATTTAAAAAAATCAAAAACACACTTCAAATATGTTTGGTCTAGCCTCCCAGAGAAACAAAGTAAAAGTGATATGAATTATTTAAAATTCCAAAATACTCTTCAACTGCCATGGGCAATACTTGTGAATATAATGCTAATTTGTTAATGTCTCCAAAACCACATATAGAAACTTAAAATGAAACACAGTAAATGGATCTTAGTACTACTGGGAAAGACCATTAGGTTAGACAATAATCTCTTACGATATTGTAGTGGAAGAAGATGATACATTAATTATTTTGAATTTTCTCTTGTCTAAGCTCTTCTACCATTCTAATCCTCTGGACACTTCTAAGCACTGTATGTAGGTCCCCAACTTTGGCATCACACAAACTGGGTTGATTTTTGCTTCTAGAACATACAGCAGGAGAAACAGTTTCCTTGGGGTCTGAATGGTGTTAATGATACGGGAAGAAGGCAAGGACATACTAGGTAGAAAAGGGCGAGGTCCCTGGTGAGGGCTCTCCCTCAAGCTTGTACCTGGGAACCTAAATGAGAACAGGGACTCTTGTTTCCGCACAGGAATGTTGCATTTTCCAAGACCACTCTGGCCTGCCATGCCCCCTATCCTGTGCCCTATACACCGGAAGCCTTAGCTGGCTCAGACATAGTGACTGAATGTCGACGGAAACAGAGGAGCACAGTGGCAGAGAGAAGGGCAGAGAGCCGCAGACCAGTCGACTGGCATGGCAGAGAAGGAGAGAAGAGAAGAGGTGTCTGGATTCCAGGGGAAGATTATCTCTGCCCCAACCCTCCACCCCATCTTCCCACTTCCAGCTCCCCATCCCGCTGAAAGCCACCTCTACTGCTCAATAAAGTCATCACATTCTTCATCTTTCAAACAGTTTCTGTGACCTGATTTGTCCAGGACAGCCAGACAAGAACTTGAGGGTTAACACTCAGTCATCCCCGACGGCAGAGCAAAGGAGCATTGTAACACACCCCTAGACTCTGCTGTGGGGCAGGAGCTCAAAGATGCTCGCCCCTGGCTCCTGTACTGGCTCACCTGTGTGCTCCCTCTTCCGAAAGGGGTTCTGAGCTGTGGGCTGAGTGAAAGGAACCACTCCAGTTTCCTCCTGCCCGCCAAGGGGGTCAAGGGAATGCTCCCCGCTCATCAATTCAAGTTACGGATGTTTAGAGTAACGCATTGCTCTGTTTCGGTGCTAAGTGCTAGATCCTGAGTGAAGGATATACCAAATGTTGTACATATAGAAACATCACATAACAGAAGAACTCATAGGTTCCTTAGTGTACAGTGAATAATTAACTTTACTCAAAGAGAGGTCTGGCCTTTGTCCTTAACTACTAGGAGGTGATCTCTAGGTTCCTTCAATGTCTTAAGAGTGTTTTTGTTTACCGGGGGCTTTGGCCACTAGGAGGCCTAAGGATGTAATTTATGGCGGAGGCTTTGGAATGTACTATATAGTTCCAACCTCTGGAGGAAATGGAGACGAACCTAACTTCTGGATAATGGAGACCAAAGGTCAGCTATGTGGGCAAAATGTAATTGAAACCCAATATAAACTCTGAACACCAATGGCTAGGGGGAGCTTCCCTGGTTGGTAATACAGTTAGCCCACCATTTCCATGAATTCCACCAACTGTGGATCAAAAATATTAAGAAAACAATAGCAATACAATAATAAAAGTAATACAGACTAAAAACCAATAAAATATAACAACTATTTGCATAGCATTGACATTGTATTAGGTATTTATAAGCAGTCTAGACATGTTTTAAAGTATATGGGTGGATATGCATAGGTTATATGTAAATACTATGCCATTTTATATAAGGGACTTGAGTATCTATGTATTTTGGTATCTGCAGAAGGTCCTTGAACCATTTCCCCATAGATACCAATGGACAACTGTATTCTTTGAGTATTGCCACACTTCAATACCAAGAAGGTAATGTGTCCCTGATAATGATGGAAACTTCATTTTCAGAACCCGCCCACATTTGCCCTATGTTCTGTTCTTTCAGCTGGTTCTAATTTGTATACTTTCATTGTAATACAACTGTAAGCATAAGTATACAGTTTTCTTGAGTTCTGTGAGCTATTCTAGCAAATGACTGAATCTGAGGGTGGTCGTGGGAACTCTCAAATTTGTAGCCAGTTGGTCTGAAGTAAGGGTGGTCTTGGGATCCCCAACTTTGTGGTTAGCATTTGAAGCAAGGGAAATATTGTAGGAACCATTCTCTCACTGTTTGCCTAAATGCCATTGCATTTAACACTTTGCATTTTGTGTGGTTGGGATATGTGAGCCCTCTATAGCAGACTGCCAAGTTTCTCTGTACCAAACAAAGTGTGGTCCTGTTCCCCAGAGCACCTCTGTATTTATTTTGTTTAATCCATGAGTACTATTTATCCACATTTCCTCTTGCAAGAAGTCTCCTGTCTACTGATCATCTCCCCCATTTTCTTCACTTGTGTATGTTGTTTTTGTTTTCTTTTTTAAACAGCTTAATTTAAATACAGTAAACATAAAATAAGCTGCACATGATAAGATTTGACATATGTGTACACCCGTGAAAACATCACCACAATCAACATAATAAACATATTATCTATAAAAGTTTCCTTGAGTCTCTGCAATCCTCTCCCTGCCCCTCCCAACCCCCTCCACCCCAGAAAATCATTTATTTGCTTTCTATCTATAAGCAAACTGTCTAAAGATAAGTTTGAATGTTATAGAATTTTACATAAATAGAATCATACAGCAGTGCTCCTTTTAGTCTGGTTTCTTTCATTCAGCATAATTATTCCGTGAGTCTCAAGACTGATGAGTGATTCAATAGTTGCTGCTTTCTATTGCTGAGTGGTATTCCATTGTATACAAAATTCCGCAATATGTTTCCCATTGACCTATTGTTGGAGATGTGTATTATTTTCAGTTTTGGTTGTCATAAATAGAGCTGCTATGAACATTATGAATAAGTACGGACATATACTTTCCTTGCTATTTAGTAAATACTAAACATAGAATGATGGGGTCATGTGGTATAAGAAACATATACCAGTTTCTTAAGAAACTGAAAAACTGTTTTTCAAATCAGTTGTATCATTTTACACATTTTACACATTTTACATTTGTACTAATAACACGTGAGAGTTTCAGTTGCAATGCGTCCTCAACACTTTACACTTTAATTTTAGACTTTCTAATAAGTGTGTAGTGTTATGAAATTGCTGTTCTAATTTGCATTTCTCCAGTGATTAATGATGTTGAGCATCATTTCAATATACTTATTACCATCAATTTATATTCTTTGATGAAGTGTTCAAATCTTTTGATTTTTTTAAATTGGGTTCCTTGTTGTCTTACTGAGTTTTGGGAGTTCTATATATACTCTGGATACAAGGGGGTTTTTTTATTAGATACACAATTTGCAAATATTTTCTTTCGATGTGTGACTTCCTTTTTTCAATCCCTTAACAATATTGTTCAAGAGCCAGTTTTTTACTTTGATAACCTTCCATTTTACAACTCTTTGTTTTATGTGTAGTGATTCTGGTGTTGTCTATTTAGTCAACCCAAGGTTACAACAATGTGTTCTCATATTTTCCTCTAGTGAGTTTATAGTCTGGGGTGTTACATTTAGGTCTATGACTTATTTTGAGTCTATTTTTTTGTATCTGGAGGTAGGTATGAAGAAAGGTTCTGTTTTTTAAATGAATATCCAATCCAGAACAATTAAACAATTATATTCTTTTTCATGGAATTAACTTCACACTTTTGCTGAATATCAATTGAATATGTAACTGTTTGATTAATCTACTTGTTTATACATAAACCATTATCAATTTGTGTTGAATACCTTAACTTTAAAATAAGTCCTGAAACCAGATAGTTTGTCTTCCATCTTGAATCTTTTTTTTCAAGTTATTTTGTCTATTCTAAGTGCTTTGTGTTTTTATATGAACCTTAGAATGAGCTCGGCAATTTCTGAAAACAAATCATGCTAAGATTTTGATTGAGACAGCATTAAATCTATAGTTCAACTTGAGGAGAATAGATACCTTAATATTATTATGTGTTCCAATTTATAAAGAGGGTACACCTTTTCATTTATTTGGATCTTTTATCATTACATTTTACAATTTTTAGTGCACTTGCACATGTTTGTTTTTCAGATTTGTTCTTAAGTATTTTATATTTCAATGTTACTATAGATGGTATTAATTTAAATTTCATTTTCCAACTGTAAGTTGCTGACATGTATGAATACAATTAATTTTAGTATATTCGTCTTTTACCCTGCAGTGTGCTAAACTCAGTAGTTTCCATTTCTTATTTTCTAATCTAAATTACTTTATTTTCTTGCCTTGTTGTACAGTCAAAAACATCCTGCATGATGTTGAATAGAAGTGGTGAGACTGAACAACCTTGTCTTCTTGCTGCTCTGAGAGAAAAAGTATTCGGTCTTTCATCATAATGCATATTTAACTGTAGATTTTTCATGACCACTCTATCTGGTTGAGAAAGTTGCCTTATATGCTTAGAAAGCTGAACGTTTATGGATGATTGATGTCATCAGATGCTATTTCTGCACCTATTGGGATTATTATGTATTTTTATTTTCTAGTCTGCTGATATAATGAACTACATTGATTTTCAAACTTTAAACAAATTTTGTATTCCTCACACAAAACCCACTTGGTCAGTGATTTTTATGGTTTATGAAGTATTCTTGGATTCAATTTGCTATCATTTTGTTATGAATTTTTGCACCTATGGTCACAAGGCATGTATGCTTGCTATGTTCTATTGGTTTAAAATCTTAGTCTGATTTTAGGATCACAGAACACAAGTCTCAAAGAATGAGTTTTATTTGTATTGATGAGTTGATATAGTTGGATATTATGTCTTCTTTATTTAATCGAATTCATCAGTTACCTAGAATTAAACTTCTTTTTATCTGCAAGATATCTTTTTATCTGCAATAACATTGTTTTTAATAGACCTATGGCTGTTCAGGTTATCTATTTCTTCTTGAGTAAACATTATAGTTTGTAGTTTTTAAGGAATTTGCCTATTTTGTGTATATTGTCAAATTTACTGACAAAAAGTTTTTATAATATCCGTTACTATCATTTTAGTAACTGTAATATCTGTCCTGATGACATTTTTCTCATTAGCGTATTGGTAATTTGTTTCTTCTCTCTTTTTTCCCCCTATTAGCCAGATTAGAGTGTTACCAATTTTACTGGTCACCTCAAAAACCAGCTTTTGGTTTCATTGTTTTCCCTGTGGTTTTCCTGGTTGATACTGCATTTATTGTTGCCTTTACATTTATTATTTTCTATCTTGTGAATTTCATATATGCAGCATCTAGTTGAGCTCACTTATTTATCTAATTTGATAAGCTTTACCTTTTAACAGGGTGTTTAGTCCATTTATATTTACAGTTATTATTATTAAAATTAGCCTTCAATCTATTTCTGTAAGTTTTTATCTGTCTATATATCTATCTATTAATATATATTTTTCTGTACCATTTGAGAATAAATTACATACACCATAAACCTTTGCCCTTAGAAACTTTGATGTGTATTTTCTAAAAATGAAGATGTACTCTTATGTAATCCCAGTACAATTAACAATTTTGTAAGTTCGTATTGATACATTACTTATATCTATTTTACCATCTATATCTTAATTTTATCAGTTGATCAATTAATATCTTTTACATCATTTTCTGCTGTCAGACAGGATCCAGTCTAGAGTAAGATAGTATGTTATCAGGCATGTGTCTTTATTTTCCTTTAATCTGGTACATTTTCACAGTTTTTTAAAGAATCTTTTATGACATTGACAATAAAAATCACCTTTTAGACTCAAATTTTTCTTTATTTTTGTATCTGATGTTTCCTCATGATTGGATTATGATTACATATTCTCACCTAGAACACTACATCGTTGATTTTATGTCTTTCTAAATTATCACATCTGGAGGTACGTGTTGTCCATCTCTTCCTCACTGATGATGTTAAATTCTTGATCACCTGGTCACAATCGAGTGCTCAAATATCCATTGAATAATTACTGATTTTTTTCTCCATTGAAATTAATATGCAGCCGTTGGGTGACACTTTAAGACACTACATATATTCTCTGAATGAAAAGTTCTTTCTAAAGTTAGCACAGACATGAGCCTGCCTAAATCAATATATTACATATTTACCAAATGATTATTTTCCAAGTCTAATATTTCCTCCACGTTTGTCAGTTAGTCCTCAATTTTTACCTTAAGGAAGATATCTCTTTTCTCCATTGATTTATTTCTTTATTTATGAATTCCCATTTATTCAGAAGATTATAATTAATTACAGTATGTAATTATTTTTGGTGCTCAAATTGTCCTAGATTTGGCCAATCAGAGCCCCTTCAGCCTGGTACCTGTATCCGTATGATACACCTCCATTGTTTTGTTTTGTTTTGTTTTGTTTTGTTTTGTTTTGTTTTAGTACTTCCTTACTTTCAAGCATAACCAGAAGAGCCACAATCATCTTGAACCTGCTATATCTCAGCCCTGCTATTAGACGTGTCTTCTAGGTGCCCTGGTTCATTTTAATGAAGAGAAGTAACAGAGAACAAAACAAGGGCATCCAGTGTGTTCGTTGCTATTGCTATCTCTTCTTGAATGAGGGTATATATTTAAATACCATATTCATAAGTTACTTTGATTAATTTGTCATTTAATTTATTTCCCTTCCTTGTGGTTATGATATTCAATAGAAATGCAATTAGATCCACTTGTTTCAGTGTTCTTTCAGGTTTTTAGTTATATTTCCCCTTTCACATTTCTATTAATCTATTTCTAGAATAAATGATGTAGACTTACACTGTTTCAAATGCCACAATTATACAAAGGGTATACTGAAGAAAAATGTCATTCTCTCCCTTTATGACTCCACCTTATTCTCACCTAAAGTTTTTCTACCACTAGTCTTTTTGAGCTATGGTGAAATTTCATATAGCAAGCCATGACAGCATTTGAACTTTGTTACTGTTTGTCACTACTTGGTGATAAAAGAGTGGTATGTATTTTCTAAAGTATAAATATGTATATGTATGGTTATGCATCATCGAAATGAAGACAAAAATATATAAAAGTGTCATAGAGAACTCATTGACTTCTGATAATTTATCTGTGGATTAAAGTACAAGAAATAAAGTACAAGAAATTAAAATAAGAAACTTTTCTTATTTTCTCTCAGGAATCATACTGCATAATACAGAAAGAAAGAGAGAGAGAAGGAAAGAGAGAAAGAGACAGCAAGAGAGAGAGAGAGCAAGAGAGAGA
>NW_012101399.1:5606117-5661634 GCF_000951045.1 Mandrillus leucophaeus | reverse complement strand
AGTGTACTTATTATACTAGATTATTTATTACCTGAAGAATTCATAGAAATTCAATAATAATATTCAAATTATGGATATAAAATAAAATAGGAGTACCCAATACCTGCTTCCCAAATCTCTTCTTCCTTTCCTCTATTGCACTTCTAACCCAGTCAACACTTCTGGCTCCTACATCGCAATCTTGTTCAATACTTTTTCCATCTGAAAATTCAATTCTGACTCAATTCCTCTTCCAAGTTATGTTATATGTTAATTACACATTCTTTCCCCTCACCTCTAATATCTCACTTTCGTATAGCAAGTTTTGTTAGTCACATCATAATTCTAGAAATTACATTGCAATAAATCGAAAATTTTGAGGTGAATCCAACATAATATCAAATTGTTTTAGTAATTGAGGTAAAGCAGAAAAACAATAAGTAACCAGTATCAGACACTTGGATTTAAATAACAAAACTTGATTAAATTTTATTTCCTTAGCATTTCGTAACTTAATTCTCCTTCCCACATATTACCCTTTCATTTAGTTAGAAAATAGTTGTCTTAGTCATAAATATCTAAGCAGAACTATAAGAAAAGCATTACATTAAAATGTGATTAGAGATATTTTGACTGTGGCAAATAAAAAAATTCCAGGCACAATAAAAATAAAAAACAAATAAAGTGTTCCTATGTAAACTCCGCATTTTTAAACTGTTGTTGTTGTTTTGTTTTGTTTTTTCAGTATTTATATAATTTTGTTAATGTGGTATGAAAGAGAAAGTTCTATTTACTAATATATGAGAGATTCTCATCAGTTATTTGTCTGAAGCATGAAGATCAAGTTCAGTTCTCTAATAATACCAGATGGCCTGCTATCCTTCTGTATTAGCTCATAGTCTGAGGAGAATTCTAACACGTAGCAGACTCAGTAAAGAGTTGAATTCCAAATTCTTAGCAGAGTTCTGAAAGATGGCAATAACATTTTGACAAGGAAAAATAATACACAGGTCTTGGCGGCAGTTTCTCAGGCTCAAACTGGTTCCTCCCTCTTTCTTCACCCACGTTTCCAACTTTTTTTTTCAAATTGGTGTTTTGGTTTTGAGAAAAGTGCACAAACAAAAAGCCTCTTATTGGTCTCTACATCCTTGAGAATCTACCCCACCCTATCTATATCACTCTAATGGGTGATTTTTGTTCCCTTTAAAATAGCATATTCTTGCCAGCCTTCTACCTTCTCTTTCCTGTTTTATTTTTCTTGTCAACAGTTACGACCCTTTGATATACTATCTATTTTACCTATTTAATGTTACTGTCTTTATAAATGGACATGTCAGGTCCACACAGGGCTTCCAGGTCCATGCAGACTGTTTAGAAATATTTGCTTCTGTTTCCTTGAAAGGCAAAAGCAGATAAGAAATTTGATCAAAATTAAGGAAAACAAGAAGAGATGCTAAGCCTTTGGTGGTTTGGAGTTGTTTGGGAAGTCCAAAAATATTTGAAGTGTTGGGCATCCCAGTAAGCTTTGAATAGGTAGTTTTAGAACAATTGAGAACACTTATTTAGCACAGTGACTAATAACTTGATTGCCCAATAGTTGATACTACCTGAAGATGTAAGCAATTTAATAGTAATTCTCATAATAAGATAATTAAGATAAAATACAGTTAGTTTAGAATTACTTGATTAAAATAACAAGAGACACACTGCAGTTGAAAGAGATAAACACATCTTGAGACAACCTTTGAGAATCAATACATCCATTTCTACTTGTGATGTCACTATCAGTCTCTAGGTGAATACAAGGCTGGCTGGACCATGTCCTGGGCTGGAGGGCATTTTGAATGCTCTCACTAAAATATGGTAAACGTATTGAACAAGCAATCTATGCATACTCACAAAGTTTACCTCTAGCTATCTGTCTTGTGTGTTAATTTTCAGATATATATTTAGCACCTGTTCTGGGCTAGGGAGAATATTGGGTTATTTAAACAAAAGAATGACTTAAGCATAACTGTTGAGATACTCTTTGCTGCGTTTTAGACATGTTTTTATTATGCAATGAAAAACTTTAAGAAAGTTTATTTCCATGGGTAATCTAAGCTGACCTTCTTTTAAAACAATAAAATCTAATTCCACATCCTCCCTTCCATTCATTCTTACTCTTTCTCTTGTTTACTTTCAACAAATATGAAGCACATACTAGAAGCTAGGGGCTATGCTGACTTTTAGGGATCTAGGTGTGAGTGAAACAAACAAGATGAATATCTGCTTGATTCTTAGACTCTATTAAAGTTAATGGATAAATCATCCATTTAAATAACATGATGACTGTTTTGAGAAAGTGTAGGTGCGTATGAGATCAGTGGGAAAACTTTCTCACTGACAATGAAGAATGGATATGAGATAGTCTGATAAAGTAGGTTGTGGGAAGAGTGTCAAGTAGAATATATTTGATAATCTTGAGGTTAAGAAAGAAGGTGATCAGTTTTGAGGAACTTAAACTAGTTCAGCATGGTCAAAATGAAGACTAGCACGTTGAGATCTGAGACAACAAAGTGAGATGAGGAAGAATTAGGTGATCCTTAAGGTGTAAATTTTTATCCTATGGGTGGTGAAATGTCATTGACAATTTATGAGTTGGAGGGTGGAAGGATGAGATTTGGATTTTAGAACAATTTCTTAAGAAAGTAAAGAAAATAAATATTTTTTTAAAAACTGGAAACAGGGCTAGAAACTTGGAAGATGTTATATAAATCTAGGCAACAGCTAGACTATAGTGATGATCTCTGGGGTAGCGATGTTCATAGATTTGAAACAATGAATGTGGAATTTAAGTTGCCCATGAGACATTCAAGTGGATGCATTTAATAAACAGTTGGATATATGGCTTAGCAATTGGAAAAGAAATCAGAAGTGAAGTCAGTGTTTGAGTTTATTTTGTGATTCATTTATTTAAAAAATATTTGTTTATGACCTACCATGTCCCATATTGGGGACTGAAACTAGCTACTGGTACTGCAAACGAGAACAAAGCAAGCAATGCTTATAAGTTCTTAAAAGCCAGTTGGAGAGAAAATAACATAAAAAGAGGTAAAATAGATAGTATACCAAAGAATCATAAATAGTGAGAAGAAAAATAAAGCAGGATAGAGAAGTAAGAGTGCTGATAAGAATATGCCATTTTAAATGAAAGAAAAAAGTACTCACTAGGGTTATATTTGAGCAAAGACCTGAAGAAGATGAGAAAGCACACCATGAAGCCATTGGGAAGGAGCGATCCAGGAGGCAGGTTCAAAAGCCCTAGGCAAGGATATGCCCAATAAATAAGTAAGGATATATCCAATATATAAGTAAGGATACATTGGTAATTAAAATAATAGAATATGGTTTCAGGTCTTAGATTTAAGTCTTTGATCCATCTTGAGTTGATCTTTGTGTAAGGTTAGAGACGAGAATCCAGTTTCATTCTTCTACATGTGACTTGCCAATTATCCCAGCACCATGTGTTAAATAGGGTGCCCTTTCCCTACTTAAGGGTTTTGTTTGCTTTGTTGAAGATCAAATATTTGGCTTCATTTCTGGGTTCTCTATTCTGTTCCATTGGTCTATGTGCCAATTTTTATATGAGTACCATGCCGTTTTGGTGACTATGGCCTTATAGTATAGTTTGAAGTCAGGTAATGTGATGCCTTCAGATTTGTTCTTTTTGCTTAGTCTTGCTTTGGCTATATGGGCTGTTTTTGGGTTCAACGTGAATTTTAGGATTGTTTTTTCTAGTTCTCTGATAATGATGGTGCTATTTTGATGGGAATTGCATTGAATTTGTAGATTGCTTTGGCGGTATGGTCATTTTCACAATATTGATTTTACCCATCCATGAGCATGGGTTGTGTTTTCATTTGTTTGTGTCATCTACGGTTTCTTTCATCAGTGTTTTGTAGTTTTCCTTGTAGAGCTCTTTCACCTCCTTGGTTAGGTATATTCCTAAGTACTTAATTTTATTTTATTTTTTGCAGCTATTGTAAAAGGGGTTGAGTTCTTTATTTGATTTTTAGCTTGGTCACTGTTGGTGTATAACAGAGCTATTGATTTCTGTACATTAATTTTGCATCCTGAAACTTTGCTGAATTCATTTACCAGTTCCAGGAGCTTTTTGGATCAGTTTTAGGGTTTTCTAGGTATAGAATCATGTCATCAGCAAACAGTGATAATTTGACTTTCTCTTTACCAATTTGGATGCCCTTGGTTTCTTTTTCTTGTCTGATTGCTCTGACTAGAACTTCCAATACTATGTTGAATAGAAAAGGTGAAGATGAGTATCCTTGTCTTGTTCCAGCTCTCAGGAGGAATGCTTTCAACTTTTCCTCCATTCAGTATAATGTTGACTGTGGGTTTGCCATAGATGGCTTTTATTACTTTAACTTATGTCCCTTCTCTGTTGATTTTGCTGAGGGTTTTAATCATAAAGTGATGCTGGATTTTGTCAAATGCTTTTTCTGCATCTACTGAGATGATCAGGTGATTTTTGTTTTTAATTCTGTTTATGTGGTGTACCACATTTATTGACTTGTAAATGTTAAAACATCCCTGCATTCCTGGTATGAAAACCGCTTCATCATTGTGGATTATCTTTTTGATATGCTGTTCGATTCAGTTAGCTAGTAATTTGTTGAGGATTTTTGCATCCATGTTCATCAGGGATATTGGTCTGCAGTTTTCTTTTTTTATTATGTTCTTCTTTGGTTTTGGTATTAGGGTTATGCTGGCTTCATAGAATGATTTAGGAATGGTTCCTTCCTTTCTTTTCCTGTGAAATAGTGTCTTAGGCAAAGACTTCATGACCAAGAACCTGAAAGCAAAAGCAACAAAAACAAAAATTAAAAATGGGACTTAATTAAACTAAAAAGCTTAGCAAAGGAAAAGAAATCATCAGCAGAGTTAACAGACAATCCACAGAATGGGAGAAAATCTTCATAGTCTGTACATCTGACAAAGGACTAATATCCAGAATCTACAAATAACTCAAATAAATCAGCAAGAAAAAAACAAACAATCCCCTCAGAAAGTGGTCTAAGGACATGAATACACAATTCTCAAAAGAAGATATACAAATGGCCAACAAGCATATGGAAAAATGCTCAACAACACTAATTATCAGGAAAATGCAAATCAAAACCACAATGTAATACCACCTCACTCCTGCAAGAATGGCCATAATCAAAAAATCAAAAAATAACAGATGTAGGCATAGATGCAGTGAAAAGGGAACACTTTTACACTGTTGGTGGGAATGTAAACTAGTACAACCACTATGGGAACCAGTGTGGAGATTCCTTAAAAAACTAAAAGTAGATCTACCATTTGATCCAGCATTTCCACTATGAAGTATCTATCCAGAGGAAAAGAAGTCATTATACCAAAAAGATACTTGCACACACATGTTTGTGGCAGCACAATTTGCAATTGCAAAAATATAGAACCAACCCAAATGTCCATCAATCAAAGAGTGGATAAAGAAAGTGTAGTATGTATATACCGTGGAATACTACTCAGCCATGAAAAGGAATGAAACAATGACATTTGTAGCAACCTAGGTGGAATTGGAGACTGTTATTCTAAATGAAGTAACTCAGGAATGGAAAACGAAACATTGTATGTTCTCACTCATAATTGGAAGCTAAGCTATGAGGACACAAAGGCATAAGAATGATACAATGGACTTTGGGGACTAGAGAGAAAGGGTGGGAGTGGGATGAGGGATAAAATACTACAACATTGAGTACAGTTTACACTGCTTGGGTGATGGATGCACTAAAATCTCAGAAATCACCACTAAAGAACTTATTCATGTAATCAAACACCATCTGTTCCCCCAAAACCTATTGAAATACAAAATAAATTTTAAAAAGGAAAAAATATCATAGGATAATAAAGAAGGAATAGAAGAAGAAGGACAAGGAGAAGGAGGCAGACAGGCAAATAGGCAAGCAGGCAGGCAAGATGGAAGGAAGGAAGGAAGGAAGGAAGAAAGGAAGGAAGGAAGGAAGGAGGGAAGAAAGGAAGGAAGGAAAGGGAGAGGAGGGGAAGGGAGGCAAGGAAAGGGAAGGCAAGGGAAGAGAAGAGAAAAGAAAAGGTATTCTTTCCTTTAAAATAAAGGTTACCTGTATTACTGCCAAAATATCCATTTAGATAAAGCCTTCCTCACATGCATTACAAAATTGCCTATCTCCCTTGTGTAGTATATAACATTCCACTTTTACTGGTAAACATTATTGACAGAACCGTGGGATAGGGTATAATCAGGTTTTTGCAGATGCGCTTGCTCTAACTCTGAATATTTTAAGGGTACTAGGATTATGATCTGTACATAAAAAAGAAAAACTAGTCTGCCTTTTGTAGTGCTTTCATCTATTCTGTTTCCTACTTTATCTCATAGAAAAACTGATCTGAAACCTATCTAACTTTTTTCGTATCAACTAATACTGTGCAGCCATATTTCTCTTCAACATATTCTTGTGCAGTCAACTTTTTTACCAATGATTTTACATTTATCTCTTATACAACTTTATTAGTCTAATAGAAAAACAAAAAGCTTCTTTCTTTTAATCTTAAGGCTATTCATGCAACGTGTAGCCTGGTCTTACCTACAAACTTGATATGAATTTTTGCTACGTCTACTAATTATTCTATAGAAATATTAGTAAAATAATTTCATACATCTTATTTCAATATCATTTCACCAAGAGGTCTTAACTTACCTGGCAAGGGATAATATGAGCTTTATCCAAATTCACTAACATGAACCCTGCAGTGTCAGGAAGTAGGTTGAGCATCTCTGCTTATTCTCAAACATGTAGAATTGTCCAAGCATATGGTAGCAACTTTGCAATTTATGCCCTATCATTTTAAGTACACTCACTCTTCTTTACACAAATAAGTGTTAATCATGTTTAAATTTACCACTTTATAAGTGAGAGAATTTATGCCAAGAGTAACCAAATAATCTGTTTAATATTAACTAGATTATAATATATTTAAGGCTAGGGCTTATGTATTGCTTTTCTGTTTATATCCTGACAAACTCAGTATGGTGCTTTGCATACAGTATGTATTTGAATAGTGTACTTAACTAATTGAAGGAAGATTATTTGAGCTGTAAATTATACCATTATCCACATAGAGGCACTTACTTAAATGATTGGAAAGTAATTTGGAGGCAATATGTACAAAGTGGATAATGCCCTTGAAAACCCAAATCTATAAAGTGAGAGTAAATGACACATCCATCAAATGATTAATGTCTAAAAATTAAAACTATAAAAATTGGAATTTGGTTAGCTGTCTTTATTTATTTAACTGTTGATAATGTACGATGTTCCTTAGTTAACTGTCTTTCATGTTCTTCAACTGCTTTTTGGCACTGCATAAATTATATATACATATATATGTACACACACATAACTATATGTATATATAACAATTAAAATGTTATTTGGAGCAAAAAGATTTCTTTGAAGAAACCGGGGAATTTATCAAGCTTGAAAAAGTGATAAAGAGATGTCTAAGTTGAGAAATGTTGGAAAGTCTGGGAGAGTGTTGTAAAGAAAAACCTATGATCCTTTTGGAAATACTTGCCTAAGTATGTCATTTCAGGACAGCTCCCTGCCACATAAGTAAGTTTTGTTGGAAACTGTGTTCATTCGTGCACTGTCAGGGTGGGATCATTTTGTACAGTTTACAACGTGGACAGGCCCTGAGGGGAGGGAAAGCCTAATTTTTCACTTTCTGGCTTTACTCAACTAATCTAAGCTTAATACCGACTACAGTAAAACTTGGATTATCCTAACAGATTTTAAGAAAAATAAAAATAGGATTAAAAATTCTAGTTTAGCAGAAGAACGTGAGTCTACTCATTCAGACCTTTTGTATTCCATTGTGTGGTCACACCATCTCAATTCAAAACAGTAAATGTAAAGGAGCCTTCCACTGACTTTTAAATTTCATAGAGTACTGAGTTTTTCTCTTTTCTATTATTTACTTTTATTTTTGCAATCACAACAGAAAGAATGTGTGTTTGACTGGATCTTCACATATTTTTCAAAAACACTCTTGGAACTTTTCTATGGAATTTACTTTAGGATCATTTTATGAGACATTCAAAAAATCAGAATCATTACCATATATTCATATTTTTTAATGCAGTGTCAAACCACAACTTGCAACAAATTGCTTTTGGCATTTAAAAAAAGTTAAGCCTACCCTCAATGGTTCCACCAATAAGAACATGAAAATAATATGTTTTGAACAAATAAGTGATGGAGAAAAAATTGAACAAAATGTAGTTACTCAAAATTATTCCATCAAAGAGGAAACCACTCATTTGAATATATAGTTTAGAATATATTTCAAAACATAGGGCTATTAAACTCACATAATATATTGGGATTAAAAGAATGGATTCCAGAACCAGACTTCCTGGTTTAGCATCTTGGCTCTGTCATTTACCAAGTGTGCATCTTAGACAAATCAGTTTACTCATTTAAAAAAAAGCATATAAAAGTAGTACACATTCATAAGAATGTGATGAGGGTACTTTCTATGTGTGTGTATGTGAGTGTGTTTGTGTGTGTGTGTATAGTACCTAGTATGCACAAGCCCCATTCTAAGTTTACATATGTGTGCATGTGTGTGCCTAGCCATTATTATTCAGAAATGCTTTATTAATTATAAAAAAATTATCTACAATTATTTTTTCATAACAACTTTTTCATACTAATAAAGTCAACATACGTAGCTCATTTCATAATTCATCACTAAATGGACATTTACTGAGCAACTTACATGCCAGGAACTTCATCAGACATTAGATATTTAATATTTCTCAGATTTTATTTTGAGATGATTGAAGTGCTCTGCATAACACTTTTGAGGGCTAACTACTTAAATCGCACAGTCAAAAATCATTTCTGAGACTACTTTAACTGTGAAAGACTCTCTTCCTCTTCTTCCCTCAACCCAATTTTTTGCCTTTATCTATGCAAACTAACATTTGTGAGCCAAGCTTTTTCTTACAAGCTTTTGGAAAAAAAAATTATCTCTTGGATAGAGATCCAAAATAAACAGTTCAAATAAGATAGGCTTTGGGAAAATGTTAATAAACTTGCCTCTGGCAAATTATTTGAGTTTCCTTGTATTTCTTTCACTTGGCAGGGATTTTAATTTGGAAGTTAAAAAAAATGAAGAAAAATATCCTAAGATTTCACACATGGATACTTTTATTATAAAGTGAAAATTTTCTTATAAAACCACAACTCAAGATTGAAAATTGGGGGGGCTTAATTTAAACTTAAATTATATAAAATAGACTGGACAAATAATGATATTGCCAGAATCATCCATATTTGACTACAATCTCAGCAACTCATCAGTCAATAGGTCCTTACCAAATGTCTGCCCTTTTGGACTGCTTGCTAGGTGCTAAAGAAACAGTGACCACCAAAACAGAAACAACTCTTTCCCCAAGGAGCTTTCAGTCTTGCAGAAAACATAAAGTAATAATTATGAGCAAATTATTATAACTATCAGAAAACAAATGAAGCACTTTTGGAATGTAGCCATTCATTATGATCCATATTTTGGTATTCTTCTTCAATATATCTTTACCCAAAATTTTGATGCCCATTGTCTCTAAATTCTAAACTTTTGAGAAGAAATGAGAAGCATTATCCTTATCTTTTCTAGTGAAGCAGAAGAAAAGTTAACTACAGCAATGTAGTGATGGGAATAACAATGAAGAAAGCTGACACTGTGATGGGTACATATAGGCATTGGAGATGTTGACTGGCTATCACTACTGTTGTTGTTTCCTCTGGTTGCCTTGTCATACTTTCTTCTTAATAACAGCTAGGAAGGATTTTGCTAACTAGTGGGCTGCAATCATTAAGGACTTGGTGAAATTCCAAAATCCACAACCCCTAGGAATTTTCCTGGATCCCCTACTTGGAGAAACATTGTAAGCAACTTACAGCACACTAAATCAGAAAGGTTGGCCTGTAAAACCATTTATGTAATTCCTCTGCTTTTGTTTTGGGGAATCTTCCAAAAGAAGTGTCTAGAGAATCAGATATAATTTGAACAGAGTATGCTAACGTGGCTTCAACAATGATTTTACTTTTCTCGTAATTTTGTACTCAACAATCATTTTTTCCAGTGATGTGTCATGCTGTCCCAGTTGACTGTCTGGCCATATTTTGCCCTGGTGTTTGCTATAGCAAAAAGTGCAGCTATAAAATTATCTTCTTCAGTTTGATGTTAATTTCGATGAAGTCTTCCAAGATGTATCTTTTTCCCCCCTCTAAATCCGTATGATAACAAAAGATCAAACAGTTCTCGAACATATTTTGAATGGGAAATATTGGTATCATAAAATAATTCAAGAACCTTATTTTAGCTACTTATTTCTTCCCAGTTAGTCATCATAACAAATAACCATAAAATGTACTTTTTTTCTCCCCTTCCTCACCATAAAAAGTGTGTCACTTGCATAACTCCAAGTTAGGAAACGGGAAGGGTCAGGGAAATCTCACACAATGCTACCCAGTTTGATCACACATTACCTCCAACGCTAGCTTTCAGTTGTTGATCTAACACCGCCAGCCACACCCTAACTAAAATTTTAGAAGTGACTGTTTCAGCTGGACACCAGAACACAATCCATGGCGCCACACCCCTGATGCTGAATCTAGGTCAATGTGGTTTGCCCATTTTCCAGCTAACCTTGCTCTTAACAACCAAAAAATGGATTACAATTCCTACACATAAAGGGACCACTCTAGAATACTATTACCTGCCTTGTATGTATCCTTAGCATGCTCAACTAAACAGATTGAAGTTCTCACAATTCTCATGGGAATTGAAGCTAAAAAATCAAGCAATAAAATATAAAGCTTTAGATATTTGTCTTACATTACATGTAGGGTGTCTGTATTTGTGGGAAGGTAAGGAATTTTCAGTATTTTGATTCGTATTTTTTCTTTTTTTATTTGACATTTTGCACAATTTTTTTCCTTTTAAAATTTTCACAGTAAGGAAATTGAGTCAAGAAAAGTGAAAACAATTTAAACAAAAAGTGTGATAATTCCTCTTTGAAGCATTTTAATTTCATGATGCTCATTTACATGTCTTTTTTTCTTTTTACCCTAAACTAAATATAAATTACTATTATGATGCATTTCTAGTTCAATTATTTCAATTCATTTTGAAATTAACTTTTGGCTTTTTTCTCATTCTCTTTCATAATCCTCGGTAAATTACCTGTATTTCTTTCTATTTTATAAATTTTTTTTCGTGGTCTCTGACTCGTAATACTTGTCGTGAACACAGAGTTTGACTGCTTTCAATTTATTTGCTAACTAGTTCTATTGTTTATTTTTTTTCTATTTTATAAATAAATTCATAACATCTGGAAGTTTTTTAAATCCATTATAAATCCAAAGACTTCCTATGCTGGAAAGAGTGACCTTCCTTTTCAAGAGTGATGGAAATACTGGAAATAATTAACTTATTGAAAATTACATGAGATCTAAAGGATACAAAGGAAATAGATTACTTCAGATGTGTTTTTCTGGATTAAGTGTTTCATATTTTAAATCATTTACCATTTGATTCTTATTAATTTCCTACTATGCACAAGGCCATGTAATAGTTACAATGAAGTATAAAATGAAAGATAAACCTTAGTTTTTCCCTGGAGTAGCTTTCAGCCTAGTAAAGGACATAAAAGGATGTAAATTAAAATAAGCTAAAAGGCATAGGAAAGGTAAGGTAAATTAAAGGAAGAGCAAAATGATTTTAACAGGGAGGATCAGAAAGATCTTGTAGGTTACTTAATCTTTGGGTTGAATCTTCAAAATAGGATTTGAACATATAGAATGAGGAACAATCATTTTAGACAGAAAGAGAGTATATGCAAAGGTATAGAAACCCAGAAATGTAGAGTAGGTATTGGAAAAAAAAAAAAGAGCCATTTGATTTGCTAAGAAGATAGTACTTGGATCAAGATTAATTGTGTATCAAGAATTATCTAAAATAGTGTTTTGTATCCTGCTGGGTTTAGGTTGAGAAATAGAAAGGGTTGCTGGACAATGAAATAATAGAAATCAAATTATATTCATCTATTTAGTATTGTTATCCAAAGGTTAACACTTTGAATAATCAATATGGCATAATTTTTATGTGAAGATTTTCTACTTGGAGTAGTTTATTTTCATGAGTCACATGTTTTACCTTAATCACTTTATGAAATGTATCTGGTATCTATAAAATAAAGAGGTGAAGAGCCAAAACTGATCCATGGTCTGGGTCCTATTTTTTTTTTTTAAGAAATGCTTATATTATTAAACACTTCATATTTTAAATACTATTTAATACCATCCTAATTCAGTCAGTCTCCTTTACATTGATCAGTATTCATTGTGTACAAGGGACTGTGTTTACTACTGTGCATGATTTTTAAAAGTGAGTGAGGGTAGGAAACAAAAAAGGTTATCAAAAGGAATAAAATAAGTACATAAAGAAATACAAAACAATGCTTCTAAAATGGACATTGCCACAAGAAAGCCAAGTCTCCAGAAGGCAACACTTGAATCCTTGGGAACAAAAGGAGACTATTTGCTGTGACATCCCTCCTCCAAGGATAATGTTCCATATACCAAGAACATACCTAAATGTAGAGTCTTTAAATATGATTTAATGTATAGACAAAATTGAAGGCTTTAGACAATTTAGTAGACAATTTAATAGACAATTTAATAGTCATGGCAAGTTAAACACAGAAAGGCCTGTTTATGTCTGTTTATTTTAGGCAAGGGAGCCTGATGAGGAGGCTTTCAATTTTGGGGTACTTAAGAATTATTTGGAATCAAAGATCCTAAATCTGAGCCTCCACTGTGTATCTGAATAGAAAGGATATTGATAGGAATTAAAAATCAGTCTCCATTTGAAGCATATAGATTCCCTGTTTGGCTTTGACCTAGCTCATGTATCTACCAGAAAATCATGATTTGGGCCTTCCTTTTATCTTTACACAGAACTGGCTACATCTGAAGAGCTGTTACATCTGTGTTGGATATTGCTGAGAATTCCTAAGGATGACTCAGATGACAAATTATATTTGATGGAGAGTCTAGTGGGATTTGCAGAGTGGAGCTTCAACCCTGAGAATGATTAAGTTAACTGAAGACTCAACAGGGAGCTCCTGAGCTGCTTCACGATGTGGCATCCCAGTTTCTGTGTCACCCCTGTGGTAAATTTATAAAGTAATCACAATATTCAGGAATGAGATTAGGTAAGGAGATGAATTTCAATTTTCTATGAATTTTCAAATATAATTACAATAATAATTATGATAGCAAATAAAGCTATAATTAAAACATAAGTATATAAGGGCTTCGTTCAAGAGAACATGCTTACAATACTTCAGAAAGTTTCACAATTCAAGTAGAGGCTTGCCAGTAGTTTCCCTTTCAATGATTAATAGTCTGTTATGTTAAATAAGATTTCAGGTGACAGGTTTATGTCTACATAAGAGAAAACTCATAGATACTTATCTACTTATGTGAAGGAACATTGATATAACAAATACAAGTTACCTTACATGTATATTAAGGAATTTTTCTAGAAAATTTTACCTGCTCGAATTTTTGTCAACTTTTAAAAGTATATACATATGTATTTAGTTATACATATATGTGGGGGGGTATATAAACATATACATACATAAACACACAAAAACACGTATGTAAATGGTTTTGCATGCTCTAAGATTGTACTTCACTAAGTGTAAAGTAGTGAACTTTTACTTAAATACAATACTGAAAATTACTGAAAGATTAATGACAAGACAAAAATCAGAATAGTAATTTTTGTAAATTGGCCATTAACTCCATAACACTATCATTTCACAATGCTTCATTAGAAAAAATACAAAATTAAGTGTCAGATTTGTATTTACCACACTCCTAAATTGCATAAAAATATCTTTACCAAAATCAGTGATTAGTGGAAAGCATGGTGACAATATTTGTAAAGTGTGCTAGTTAGTTCCAATTGCAATGAATTACGTTGAGGGTCACGTAACCTCTTTGAACTTTCTGTTCAATCTTGGGATACTTCCCAGCTGCAAAATACGAAGATAAAAATTCAGATCCTTAGCTTTAATAGCAAAGAATAGACAGGAATCAAGACATTTAGTTTTTTCTAACTAAATTTTACTGGAACTTTATTTTACTAAATGTCAAGAAGACATGGATTTTGTACAAAAGTGAAAATTTTTAGTTAGTTACAATTCCAATGAGTAATTTTGAGAGTCATGTAACCTCTTTAAACTTTCTGTTCATTCTTGGGATACTTTTCAGCTGCAAAATACAAAGATAAAAATTTAGAACCTTAAGTTTAATAGCAAAGAATAGATAGGAATTGAGGTACTTCGTGTTTCCTAACTAAATTTTACTAAAACTTTATTTTACTACATGTCAAGAAAATATAAATCTTGTACAAAAGTGAAATTTCTAGGCTAAAAGGAAATGGTTATTAAAATAGTTCTATAAGAAAAAAAACAAGGGGTCAATGAACTCTACCTTGGGGACTAAGGGGAAATTAAAGAAAAGGGTCTTGAAGACTTAGTCATATAATCACTCAAATACTGGACTATCATGTCCCACTGCTGGTATAATTTGCCTCAATCCTGGAAATATCCATGGTTAAATATGTTTAAGTCCTGCAAGTACAACATGACTTTTTCAACTGTATTTCTGGCTCTACTATGCACATACTAGTATTTGTTCAAATTCTTTTAAAGGAAATACAACTCTTCAAATGTGGTTTCACCCTTATCAACGGAGTGAACTGATCCACCTCTCTGGGAATAATAAAAAAAGACCTGCATTGTATTTTACAGTTGTACTGGTATTTCTATTATCACAAGTACTTTTTTAAAGGCTTTACAGTGATTTGAAACCTAGATAATGTCCCTAAAAATAAAGCATGTGGTTGGCTTCAAAAAGAAAATCACACATAAAGCAGCACAACAAAGGGGAGGGGAGAGGAAAGCGAGAAAGATTGAAACATTTCTGTTCCATGTGTTTTCCATGATGGAGATAATTGATTTTCTTACTGCTCTTGTAGAAAGCGCTGCTGGCATTCACTGGCCTACTGAGTTCATCACAGCTGTGCTTGTGCATCTCTCTCAAACTCCACTTTCCACTGAATTGGAAAAGATTTGAATTTTTGGTTGATCATCTTCCACACCCTTGCTTTGCCTCATCTTTCCAGGCACTCTCTTTGTTAAAGGAGATCCAGATAAATCAGTGCTTTAGTTGGTGCAGGTATTTAGATTTGAGTTAAACCTCTAAATGCAATCCAAAAAGCAAAATGACATGTTTATGTGTCCTGGTTAACATCAGTGAAGTCAGGGAAGTATGGGAAGAAATGTGTGTCTAGATAACAATGAGGACAGCAGTTCCTGGATGGCATAATAGGATTCAGAAGTGTATGCATTTCACCTAGTTCAGACCCTGTATTAAGAAATGCTTTGACCCCGTATAAAGAAATGCTTTGATAGGAGGTAGAGAAATAGGATCTGGGACACAGAATGCAAAGAATCCTAGTGCAAAACCTCCAAATATAATCATATATTTGAGGTAGTGAAGAATGGTAAATCAGAATATCTGGAGAATGAATTTTCTAGGTTTCTCCTGGAGACCTTAAAATGCAACAATCCTTCCATATGCAAAGCATCAGCTAATGTTTCTTAAGTGAGTGCATCAATCATGAATTTTTCTCATGAGTATAAGGCTTTTATTTGAATAGCTAAGTAAATTAAGAATTTTAGAACAGTAGTAATTTTATTTATAATGCCTAAAATAAAGCATAACAAGCATTATTTTTAAAATAACATTTCTCATTTTTCACAGTGGAAAATAAATCTGATGAAGAAATTCAATAAATTTCAGCTTTTATTGACCACCTAAAACAATGAGAGAAATCTAATATAGATATATGAATTCTATGTAGATACAAAGACATCATGAGAAAAACTATGTTTCTGAATTGGTGTGAACACAGGAAATATTTTTTATGTACAGGACAAAGATGTTTGAAAGACAGAAAGATGCATATAGCAGCGTTTCCCCAACATCTCTACTGCGATCCAGTAGAAAAGCTTATATTCATGACCATTCTGAACAGTTACTTTTCTCCCACGCCCCCAAGCAGTGACTCTCCAATCTAAAATAAAGATACACAAGAGGTTGGTCTCGTTCTAGTTTTTCTTTCCTGTCATCGAATGATGTCATCTACATTGGGATGTCTTGGTTTGTGCTCCTTGTGACTAAAGATATAAGAAAGCTTGGGAGGCCGAGGCGGGCGGATCACAAGGTCAGGAGATCAAAACCATCCTGGCTAACACGGTGAAACCCCGTCTCTACTAAAAATGCAAAAAAATAGCCGGGGGTGTTGGCGGATGCCTGTAGTCCCAGCTACTCGGGAGGCTGAGGCAGAAGAATGGCGTGAACTCCAGAGGCGGAGCTTGCAGTGAGCCAAGATTGCGCCACTGCACTCCAGCCTGGGCGATAGAAGGAGACCCCGTCTCAAAAAACAAACAAACAAACAAACAAAAATATATAAGAAAGCAAGTGTGCCACTGTCCCTACTTACAGGATTCATGTACACCTGGGAATACACATACGAATTGAGTGAAAATTTAGTAACACAAATTAGAAGAAAGAGAAAGATGAAAATAAGTTTAAAGGAGGCATTTTACTTAAGGAGGAAAGTTTTGCATTGGGGCATAAGGAAGTGACTTCCATGAATTGGTGTGAAATGGGGAGAATTTTATGTGCACAGGCATAGAGATGGACATGTTTAAGGTGAACATGAAGAAAATTAGTTCAAGTGACCTTGATTAGAATTGAAATTTCCACTGTAGATTATAGAGATAGATGAACTAACTGTGAACTGATGATTAGGGTGTAAAGAAATATCTCCATTGCCAGATATATCCTTATACTGTGGACAAGCATATTTTTCCTGCAGAGATTTATCAAAGACCTATAAATGGTATTTGCCCCTCTTTCAAATATGACACAAAAATTGCTGCTTGATGGATCCAGAAATATATTGGAAAGTTTTGTGGATGAGGATCTGGAAAGTATACACATAAGTCTAAATTAGAAATATGTATACTAATCTTTAGAGTAATGCAGGAAAAAAAAGACCACTTTCTCTGGTACTCTTTTGCTATTCTATGTGATAGACTCTTTCTCTTCCGGTTTCCTAAAAAGTTATGTCATGAAAAAGGCTGAATTTTTCTCTAGAAAGATCTGTTCTGTCTTTCCCAGGCAACATAAAAATTGGAAATCTCACAAGAAAGCACTCTGGCTTGCTAAAGAAATTTGTGAGAAATGGAAACAGCTATAGATAAGTATCTAACTTTTAGGAAGCCATGTAAACATAGCTCAAATACTTTGTCTTTTGGCATTTGCCTGAAACTTAACTTCTAGGACCCAGGGTGGGTGGATGAGTCAAAGGGGCAAACGGAGGCTTTTCTTTCAGTGAATCTCTTACAGTCCCCTATTTAAATTGAGTTAGGATTAATTCTGGCAAAATCCCAACATAAAAATCTTCTAGAAGATCAGTTCTGCAAATTAGACATACCGGATGAATGGGCATCCAGCAATTTTTCAAAATTATGGAGTTGTTAACTTTATAAGGGGAAATAAAAATGTATGCATTTACATTGTATATATTAAAACAAGGCAGAGCATTTCTATACGTTCCTAAGTTATACAAACATATATGTAAGACTGAAATATGTAACAAACTTTTACATAAGCAGATGCATACAAACGCCAGATGTGCTCTTTTTGTTACTGTGGGTTGTGTCTTCTATAAGGGAAAAAGAAATATTTATCATTTCTTTTACTGCTGAGGGGATGGGTGCGGCTCTCATATTTCAGAAAGGGGCTGGAAAGTGAGGGAAGCCAAACTTTTTCCTATTTAAGGCCAAAGCAAAGGAATCTCAGTGGCTGAGTTTTATGACGGGCCCGGTGCTGAAGGGCAGGGAACAACTTGATGGTGCTACTTTGAACTGCTTTTCTTTTCTCCTTTTTGCACAAAGAGTCTCATGTCTGATATTTAGACATGATGAGCTTTGTGCAAAAGGGGAGCTGGCTACTTCTTGCTCTGCTTCATCCCACTATTATTTTGGCACAACAGGAAGGTGAGTAGGTACTGATTTCAAGAAACTTTATGGGATTTTTGTCTTTTCTTCTCCTCACAAAGAGGGGTGCAAAGGGGGAAAATCAGTTGCCAGATTAAAGATAATTTCCTCTATAAGCTCCAAATTGTGAAATGTTGAACTGACTATAGTTGTGCTTTTACATTACTTGAAAAATAATAGTGTTATGTGTGTATTTAAGAGTTCTGTGGTTGTTTAAGATAAGATGTTCTTGTACTAACTTGTTTTCATGTTGAAGGCACTGGAAACTTTTAAAAATGGCTTTAAAATTTTTCCCTCCTGGATTGTTAACATCTTGGAATACTTCCCCAGGCAGTCTGGAAGTTATTGGTCTCTTGCAATAATTTTATGTTCTTCTTTGTCTGCTGGATTCTTTGTAAGGTTAGAATATCGAGCATTGTTTTCTGAATAAGAATGCGTTTCAAATACCATGGATTAAGAACAGTCTAAAGGAAGGTACTATGCATTATCAGAATCATTGAATATATTTCTGTAAAACGGCAACAAGATACCTATAAATATTCTTCAAAGGGATCAAACTGCTAAAATATTTTATTATTCCTGTTTTTATTTTGTTTCGAGAATGATTGATTAATTCATATTTTCTAGTAGCAAGATGTTAAGGGACTAATATTTTCCACATATTCTACATTTTAACTGCATTCATATTAATGAAGAAAATATTTTTAAAAATGTTTTCAACAGGAGTTTTGACTTTGCTACAAACAAGGTAAAGATACTAGTACTGTTGACTTCAGAAAGCTGTTTAGCTGTATTTTCTAATAATTGCATGTGATGTTTTTCATATTCTAATTTCTCCTAAAAATACATTTGTCTCATTATTTATGTGAAAATATTCTTTTATTTACCATAGTCATGAAAATACTGAACAAATTGGAATACAAACTTCCACAGAAATAAATATTTAAATGCTAAATGTAAAGATAGCTAGGGGAAATTACTAGAGAATTTTTACTGCACATGACTAAACATGGTTACATTTAAACTTATAGATTTTGCAAAAGACATTGCATGATAATTTGTTTTTTGTTTGTAATATCAAATGTCTTTGTTGTCCTCACAGGTAATACATGTAAATGTGTGTATGAGGGGAGGGGTAGATATACAATGAAATGTCTTCAGTTATATTCAGCCCATGGACAAAAAAGAAAAGAAACACCCATATTCCTTGTTCCCTTAATTTCCTCTCCTCCTTACCCCTCCTCTCCTTCCCTTTCCCCTCCTCCTTATCTCTCTCCACCCCTTTTGGCTCCTTTAGACTTCTCTTCACTCATCACCCCACCCCTCCCTAGGCAAGCCTATCTCTACTCCTCTCTCCTCCTCTGTCTTCCCTGCCTGTTCCTCCCTCCCTACTCCCCATGTTGCCTCCTTATGCCTCCATTTCTTTTTTTAGTTCTCTCTCTCCTTGCCTCCTCGCCCTTTCTTTCCCCTGAACTCGCAATCCTTCTTCCTTTCTTATTCCTCTCCTCTTTTCCTCCCTATCCTGCTCCTCCCAGGAGATGCTACAACTCACAGTCCTTTCTTAGGATACCAAATGACTACTATCCCCCACCACCCATTTATTGAAAAGACTACAAACTTGGAGGTTTTAGCTCAAAAAATTGCAATGTATTTGTAGTTGCCTAGTGGTTGCAAGCTTTTTGTAAGCCCTGTGGCTATTTTTCTTCCCAGTCCAACTTTAGAGGGGAAGTGTTTGACACAGTACCTTGTCATCACATTAAGTTGTATTTATTTCCCTTTTTCTCTTTAGATGCAAAAAATAATCAATAAATATAAAATTTTACTGATAAGTGTTTGTGTGCTCTTAAGCTCAAAAAGAGTTGAAAGAGAACTGTACAGCCTATATTTTTTTTTGTCATGAATAAAAGTAAAGTTCAGTTGACTTAAGACAGTACATCTTACGTTCCCTGTGGGTTTTACAAGAAAATTCTGCTATTAGATAAGGTTTGGAAAAGTTACAGGAGGCATCTGAATATTCAGCACACTGAGAACGGTCATAAAGTTCTAGGGTGGTGTTTCTTGTATATGTCCTCATAACTTCAGAGACAGCACAGCTCTAATGAACACTCACTTCTAGTTCACTCACAGGCATTTTCTGGGTATAAAGAAGTCCTCAAAAAGAATTTTGGTCTTCTTACAAATTTGTGAAAATTGTATTTAATTCATGTGTTATATTCCACCAATGGAGAAACATGGTCTGTTTTATATTTCCTGTAGTTTATAAACATGCCAAATTTTAAGTGCAAAGATGCGTCACCTAGTGGCTGACAAGCCAGGTTACCATTTACATAACGAATGCCAATATTAATGTTACGTAGCTGGCTTCAGTAGTTTATAATGAGCTTTAAAAAAATCATATGCGTGAATTTTAAATGTTAACACTGCTTTCCTAAGGAAATTAGTATGCTACGCATAAATATTGCAAACACATATACTGACACAAAAACACAATGGTAACAGTATTCAGAGACTTTTTGGAAATTAGCTTAAATGTTATGGCCATTTAAAAAATTCCACATATGACTATTTTTTAAATATATTTTTCATGTCTTTGATGTAGTCCTTATTTGAAATAAGTATTTTATTCGCTGCTTAATTGCTAGATAGATTATAGACAGCTGTTACTAAGTAATACTGCTTCATTAGGGCAGAAACAGAAACTTTAGTTTAATTAAATGCGTACTAATGTTTGAGTTTCTATATTTTGCTACAGTGATAATTCCAGTAAAATAAACTGTGGACCTTTAGTTGTTTGAGATTTTTAAAACTGTAAATGGACTCAGAGAATCAGTTTCTTGTTAGATGTCATGAGAGTATATTTTTCATTATGCTTTAAGAGGGAATTTATAACTGGCTCAGGTAACATTCAGGTTTTCTGGTTTGCATTTGTCCCTACAATTAAACACATTGAACTACAGGAAAATGTTATAAATTTAGGAACAACTGCATTTTTAAGCGGAGAGGATGCACAGTTGCTCACACATCTCAGTGTCAGTCACCTAACATGGATCAGTGCTTTATTTGAGATTACAAAACTAGAAAATGACAAAGTCAAAGCTAGGACCAATATTCTGTTAAGTCTTAGATAATTACAGAACACACATTAAATTAGAGTATTTGAATTTTCTTAGTTTTGTAACTATTTGCCATTGAAAGGAGATACTGAAAAATCATATATCGTCCTAGAAAGTACATGAGCTAATAATGCGTTTCTAAAGGTGAAGAAAGAATAGGTATTTTTCTGTTTAATACTCAATTTTATAGAGAGTAGAACATTTATTTTTTAAAGCCCAGAAGCTCAGGATCTTATTTTAAAAGAAATTATCACCAGTTCTGTGTGAGTAAATAAAGTATTATAATACAACACTTTGTGTTTTTCATTCATGATACTTGTATTTCCTTACCTGAGCTTTATTTCTAGGGAAGGAAAAATGCTCAGGTAATACCAGAGCTTTGAAAAATTTGGATTTTCAAAAATACCTATTTATGTATAGGCCTTTAGCTCATCTAATGTTGAATACTCTTTAGATGATCTAAAGGCCTACACATAAAAAGGTATTTTTATTAAATTCTGGAATTAAATAAAATTCAGCATTATAAGACAAGAAAGCAAAGCCACTGGAATAATTCTGGGAAAGAAGGAAAGACTGTGATTAAATGCCTTTTAACTAATTCAGATTCCTGGATTGATGTCTTATTTACAGGCTTCTTTTTAAAAATCAAGAATGATTGGCTGTGAGTTTACCAGGATTATAGTTGAGGCTAAAGGACAGCTCCTCAGGAAAGCCCCTGTTCTACATCTACAGTCACATGCTGGACTTGAGTTGTCACTCAGAGAAAAGAGTGCCATCTACCGAAACTCCAGTTTCCATTTTGAATGGCTTCTTTGGTGCAGAGTTCCAAAAATTATGTAGCCCAGCTCTTTAATTTTGTAACATCTAGTGATATCACCGCCTTGAAGTGATTAAAGCAGATTGCTTAAGAATTAAAGCTTTAAAGATGAAAGATGTTATTGCTTTTGCTGGACATGAGGAACAGTTGTAAAGTTTCCAGGTCTACAATAACTTTCTGGAACCCTCTCAGTGAACTGTTTCTTGTAAAAGTTTTCCCTAGGAAAAAAGCTCAATCCCATTGTTTCCACGCTCAAAAAAAAAAAAAAAAAAAAAGGGTCATATAGTGTAAAAAAAACTCTCCAGACTTTTCAAAGGGGAAACTTTGCCTGTTTCATGTCAAGATGACAACGGAAAAAATGAGATAGCTATTCTTACATAAATCACTTGTGAACTGCAGTTTGGGGAGTTACATTAACCACCAGAGTTTCAGTCTGTGTCTAATGAAAACACAGCAGAAGTGGATTCCTTTCAGATTAACTAATAAAACCCTTGTTTTTTTCCATGACTGAGGTCAAGCACTGATGTTTAAAATGTAGTCTTAATGAGCAAAATGAAACGTTGAAAGAGGACGAGTCAAAATGCCCAAAAGATATAAACATCAAAGAGATCCAGAAATTATTAAAAGTTAAATTTCCCTTGAATTCTAGTGTTAAGAAAGTACCGCTTGAGTAAAATGGCATACATTTTTCTGAAACTGTTTTTGTATAGTATTTTCTGTGGAGGATGACAGAGACTGCATTTCTCAAGTAAATTAAAATCATAGATATACTCTTTGAAATTGCATAGCATGTTCACAAGGTTCGAGTTTCATTCAATGAAAACTTCTAATGAACTTAGATAAGCATTAATAGGAATCATTTAATAACTATATTTTCTGAAAAACAGTATGTTAATGAGACATCTTAAACATATTTTTGCACTGGATGCAGAAGTCTTTTCTGTCTGGTACTATTGTTGTTAGAATCCTACTTTTTTGTATACAGCAAAACGTATGCAGGGTTTCTGAGTCACACATTTATTCTGTTGGTGGTCTGAATGTCACCAGGGTGGCTTTAGAGATGTAACCCTTCTTCATAAGGTCAAGAGAACATAAACAGGAGAATTTAACTCCAGATGGCATCTTCCTGTTTTGAGGCCCGATAGAAAAGATATTTGGCAGAGAACTGTTCTCCTTAAAAATATACCTATCTAGATTCAGATTTTAACCTTGCAGTGATAAAAAATCATATGGGACAGAGCTTTGGAGCTGACTTCTTTAATGATATTCAGTTTTGAAATAGCAGAAAGAAAATAGAATGCAGTAATTAAGAGTATCAAATTTAGAGGAAGCCTTCTTACATTCAAATCTTTTTTACCCTGACAGTGTAACCTTGGGAAATTACTTAATGTTTCTGTGGTTAAGATTCCTCATCTGTAAAATTAGGATTATGACAGCTCTAAGCTCATAAGGCCTTTGGGAGTATGAAGCAAAATAGATATCCAAACTACTCAGAGCAATGCCTACAAGATAGGAGGTACTATACAAGCTCTACCTAGCACTAGTTTTACTAATGCTGGCAAATAAAATTACTCTAAGGAAGAAATTAAAGTACTTAGTAAGTTAGTGATAAGGATGGTGAAATGTAAAATTTTATTTATAAAACTATACAATTTACAGTTGTTTGCCAACTGTAATAAGTAGAATATATTCTCTTCAATGTTTTTATAATTTGACACTAAGCAGATTTTATTATACATGCAATTGCTGTTGGTTAGATATAAGATACTTTAAATTTTCTAATTATCTAATTATTTTTATTTTTAACAGGATAAAATATTAATCAACTTAAAGGACATTTCTAACTGGAGATTGAAAAATCATATATCTATAAAATATGAAACAAGAAAATATCTACAACTGATAATTTATCAATTTTTTTTCCTGGAGGTAGCAGGAATAAATAAAATCTTCCTTGTCTATGCAAAACAGTGCTTTTAAATTAAAATTATTCACCTAGAATGTCTCCAGATACTTTCTTCAGAGCCCTTTTTGTTAAGTAATCTAACATATTTTAAGATATTGTAATAAAGATATAAGCAGCAGAAAAAATATTTTATTAAAATTTATGTTTTCCAAACAGTATCATTTAAAAGGCAAACTAAACATATTTCAATTGGAAACTGTATGAATGCCAAATACCCACATGTACAAAATATTCAGCTTTCTAAAGTAATGAAAATAAATTATGATAATTTACAAATCATATCTGTGATTCTTAGATTTTCAGATTATACATCTTTTCCCAGATAAGGATTCAGTAAGAAGAGAAGAGGAAAAAATGTTCACTTTTCATTCAAGCCAAATTAACTAATTTAATTAGGTGCTTTAGGGAATAATAATAATAATATTGCTCCAAAAATAGTATTAAGACAAACATAATATGCATTTTTGTCCTAACAATATGATTTCTTCAAGTCAGCATAATTTAACATAAAGAATGGAAACAAAAGAATCACAAAAAAGTAAGCTTTATGCACACCTAAAAATATAACACTATGTTATCTGGCTTTATTTTTCTCTAAAATTCCAAAATAGAAAACTAGGAAAGAAGCAGCTAAGAGTGGTTTAAGTCATGTGTTAGCTTCAATATGTTTTATATTATAGATCCCAACAAGGAGATGATTGAGCTTAATACATTGCTTGTGTGATCACAAGTAAATTTCTTTCAGAATTGTACTTTGTAGTAAGGAACAGAAACACCAAATGACATGGGAGATGGAATTTAAAATTAATTACAAATTGGAACAGAGAGATTTAAACAACTAAAATAACGGAAGTAATTGGAAAGTCCATTACTTTCCAATAGTAAAATGAAATTATTTGCCTTTTATTTAATATTTTTGGGAAAAATTAACTTATTATTTTAACCAAAGCTACTCTGAATACAGATTCCTAAGAAATGAAGAGAATAATATGAGATGACTTATTTCAAAATCCCATTTTCTATTCTATATCTAAATGTTGCAAATGGCTAACTAGAGCATTTTTATTCCTCTAGAAACAAAATATTCTTTTCCTTGACTTTGACTTTGCCATGATTTTCACACATATTATTAGGTCCATGAAACATTAATCTAAGAGGCTTAACTTTCAGTAGAATATATTGCTAACTATATTTTGTCATGCATGGAACGATAAAGGAAGCTACACAAAACTCTATTTTTTCAGCAAAGGTAACTAAGATAGAAAAACAGAGAAAGGGCTAATTTTCAGCCACAAGTTTTTACAGGAACTGACTTTTCAGGACAGCCAAATTTATTTCAAGTGGATATGAAATAACTTACGGCAATAAACAAAGTTGCATTAATTCTTATTTTTTAAGCATTCCAACTCTCTTCTTTAACTTAAAACAATATGACTTTCTAAAGTAAAACAAAACACGCATGCACCATGTTGACTGTCATGTGCAGGTGAGAGCAAAAAAAATTTTAGGAATATGACAATTTTTTAAATTGCACTAAAATAATCTTTATATTGAGGCCACTGTGTTTTAAAGAGTACTATAACATGTGTCTAGTAAAATTTGGAAACAATAAGCTAAATAACAACCTTAATTTTTACAACATTGCATTTAACCCAATTTTAACAAGCTCATTTACAATTTTAGTATGTCAATATTGTGCTCATTTATTTAGTAATTAGCAGAACAAATGGAAAGTACTGTATTTCTAATGATGTGAGGACACCCTTAATGAGACATAAACAGAGGAGGTTGAATAAACAGGAAGGAAAAGCATTTATGTTAATTTCTAGGCAGATCAAGAACACATAGAAGATACTTAAAATAGGAAATGTTTGAGCCTAGCTTTAACTATTATCTTCATTTGTCTTTAATAGGCCTTTAGTATTCAATAGCTGTTTTTCATAACCCACATGCTGTATTAAGTGTGAAAAGATGTTCCTGATCCAGGGGCAAAAATCTAAAGAATCATCCGTACAATCTAACAATGTTTTTGAGGATAGATCTGGGGAGCTTAAAATACACATTATTAATGGGAAAACCTTGAGCTGAAACTAATCTGTAGGAACATTTCATATAAAGTTGATTTGGAGAAAATTTTTAAGTGGTTCATTTTGAGAAAAGGAACCAGTGTAATTACAGTGTTCCATGTAATTTTATGGCACAATCTTCCAACCCCAAATTTTCAGACCTTTTCTGCAAACTGGTGAACTTAGTACTTAAATATAAGATGCCAGTTCTGTAATGAGTTTAATGCATAGACTCACCTACGTTATTACTCTTCACACCAATGTGTCAATGACTGTTTGCTCTTCTCTTAAATATGTTTTCCATAACACCATTCAAATAGGCCTACTTCATTTGCACTGAGATAAGCATTTTGGTATTCAGCTTTTATATTCACTAAGAATTAAGAAATGCTCCTTTAAAAGCTTAGGAAATGTATATAGAAAATATATCCCATGTTATCATATATGTGTTTCAAACATAGAGGAGGAATTAGAATAACTTTTCTAAATAAACAAATTATTTGCCTACTTAAAATTGCATTTAAAAAATGAAGCTTTCCTTCATTAGCTGTAAACTACATTGAGAAATTGTAACATGAAGAAAGAATGGATTATCTATCTTCTCAAATAGATCAAGTGTGTTGTACAATATCATTAAATTTGTGTCAGAACACATACATGGAAATGAGAGGGGGAAGCAATTTCAGTAGTCCCTAGAGTCTAGGTTTTGAAATTCTTTTTGGTGAACATTTACTAAAACAGCTGTACATTTCAACTCATTTAAATATGAACCTAAATTATTATTACCCTAGACAGAGAGAAGATACAGAAACAAGAACTTGAAAAGGTGATTTTTTGTGGCTGCATGTCATGCCCAGATGGAAAAATCTTAGGATCACTAAAAGGCCTCTTGACCACTAGGCAGCAAAAACTAATTTTGAACTACTTGCCTACTCGGAAGCAGGCCTCCTTCAGTAGATATTTTAAATATCTTGACTTTGAGAAAATAAAAATTTCACTGTCTCACAAAAATATAAATTACTGAACAGTGCATCATTTGTTGTTTGCAAAAATTTTTGCAGATGCTGAGAAACTTATTTATTTACTTAATTACTGGCAAACTATCATACCAATCGTCAAGAACTAAAGTTGCATTTAACCACAATACACAGCTAATGCTTTAAGAATTGAGACCAGGTTTTGTTTTGGCAGTTCCTAAGCTGATTCATAGTTAATAGCTGCTGAAATTTCAGTACCTTGTATATAATTATGAAGCAAGTCTAAAATTTTGGTTGAAGCAATTTTTTTTACCATTTTAAGCCACAAATACAGATGGTTATGATTCATATTTTCCCTATTATTTTTACTTATTCCTTGCCAATATTTATTTTAAAAACATCTTTTTCTTTTCTTTTTGGTGATTTGGAAATGTCTTTACATCCATATGGGATATACAATGTATTATGTCATATCATGTTGACCAACTAATGCCAAACAGAGCTAACAGTGACATTCGATACACACAATAAGTTCTGTTAAAGCTTTCCCAGGAAAATCTGGTAGAGTTTTATGGTGCCAAGATTAGCTCAGTTTTCCCCTGAATTTCTCAACTAGGTTAATAAAATCCAGAAAGTCTTCAGAGTTAGTGACAAAATCATCTTTTTAGTTTAATGCTCCCATCTGCTGTTAAGACAAAGAATAGCAATTGGGTAGAAAAGCTTATTTTCAATTGTACCATTAATAAATAAATGTTTAAATGCTTGTGTGATATACATTGATATTAATTCTTACTATAAATGAAATTGAAATACCTGTTGGTCTTAAGGAAAATTGACTATGGTATGCCAATTTTATGATAATAAGCAGATATGATATTTTAATTAATTCCTTGTGACTTAGCAAATTATGTAGGACAAATATCATTTTCTAATGAAAGGAAGAAATTATTTGTTTCAAACCATTTCAACTTTGGCTATTGTTGGTAGCCCTGACAGAGTAACAAAAATCACATTTCAGCAAAACCTGAGGAAACTTCATGTCATCTAACTTGTTTTTCAGCTGTTGAAGGAGGATGTTCCCATCTTGGTCAGTCCTATGCGGATAGAGATGTCTGGAAGCCAGAACCATGCCAAATTTGTGTCTGTGACTCAGGATCCGTTCTCTGTGATGACATAATATGTGACGATCAAGAATTAGACTGCCCCAACCCAGAAATTCCATTTGGAGAATGTTGTGCAGTTTGCCCGCAGCCTCCAACTGCTGTGAGTTCAAAGATAAACTGTACACCTTCAACATTCATATTTAGACACACGAATAGTTCTTATATCATAGGAGCCTAAAAGGAAATGAAAGTCATGTTCGTCAAATAGCTATGTTTGTATTACAAGTAAAAAGTGGATGTTTCAATGTAAAGATAAGTATTGCTTAGAATCTGGGTTAAGAAATAATATGCAAATTCCTTGTCTTCTTTAACTTGTTTATTTTCCATTTATTAGCCTACTCGCCCTCCTAATGGTCAAGGACCTCAAGGCCCCAAGGGAGATCCAGTAAGTAAACATTCTTCAGTAGAATAAAATTAATACTAATGATAATTCTAGTAAGAATTTGCTTTTTTTCTGTTCATACCCTTTCTAGATTTGAACTTTCATCATACATTATCTTTATTACCACATATTTGAATAATGGCACCAAACAACAGACTGGGAATCCATAATTGTACATGTAAAGATTTCAATTTCCCAAACTTCATATTATGTCTTCACCCCCATGATCAGTTTAAATAAAATATATAGGTCAATATGCAAAGGAATACATTATACTTAAATTATTCACGCGATTTTGATTAAAAATATGTGTTATAAAGAAAATATATTACTTGTATTGATTCCTAATATTATAAAGTGGAGAAACAACAATCTGATAATGATTCTGAATCACCAGGATTTTTCACTATTTAATTTATTTTTACCTCTTTTTTTAGGGCCCTCCTGGTATTCCTGGGAGAAATGGTGACCCTGGTATTCCAGGACAACCAGGTTCCCCTGGTTCTCCTGGCCCCCCTGGAATCTGTGAATCATGCCCCACTGGTCCTCAGGTATAACAAATTACGTTACTTAAAAAATCCCCTCATAAAACTATCTAGTCCATCTTCTTTCTTTACTCTATATTATATCTCACTATTATGAGTTCTTTGTATCTGTTCTCTGATTCTATGTATTTAATAAATCCTTATTTAGTGATTCTATGTATTAGGCACTATTCTAAGTGCTTTATAAGTATTCATTCGTCCTCATAATGCTAATGTCATTGCTCCTATATACTTAGAAAAGTTGCCAATTTCTCAGCAGATGTATAGCATACACATTATGTTTAAGAAGTGAACTATCAACTTACGAAAAAAATTAACCTACATAATTTAGTTAGTACTGTATCTATACTTTATTCTCTTACTAACACCAATGTCAAAGCCTCTAAAAGTCTGGACAAAAAGAAGTTGAAGAACTGTGAACATTCCTATTGAACAGGATTATTTCTGCCTATGAAACTGCTCTTGCTAATCCTTCAGAGCACATCTTGCTTCTCCTGAAGCATGGCAACCAAATAAATCTGCATGTAAAACAACCAAATAAATAAGTATGACAAAATTTCTGCTGCATGGAATTAGGCGAAATAAGAAAATATATTATACAAATCTTTGTGAGGTTAAAAAGTGCTTTTCGAAAAGAAATTCAACAAGAACCAAAGTGTATTGTCTAAGTTATTCTTATTCTAGTAACCTAATAGAACCTAACTCTAGACCTAAAACTTAGAATTTTAAAAAAGCTTCAAAGAAATCCAATAAGCATGTGAGCCTTTCTACTAATTTTGACTTATTTTCTGTGGAGATGTTTATTTTTGAGTGAATCTTTTAGTCATATTAACCAGAATCCAGGGGGTATGAATTTTACTTGTATCATTAAGTGTTGAAAAAATAATTTGACTTCATTTTTTTTTTTGCTCAAAATGAGAAGGTGTAATTATATGATCTCGAGACTCTTTTGGCCTCAATCAGCCTATGATCCTATGTTTGTAATGATGTAGATACTGCTTAGAAATAACAGCTGAAGTAAGAGTACAATAGGAAAAATTGGGGGAAACTAACGTTTAACACAGTGGAAAGATTTGTGCATCACACAAGAAAATGCTTCTGTAGGATATCTAATGTCTAAATCTACAGAAAAACAGGATAAACAAGATAATTAGTTAATACATACCACATCTTTTGGCACACAAAAACCTATCAGTGGTTACTAGATGTTGCATGCACTTCTAAATGCTTTTTAAAAGACTTATGAACTGTCTATTAAAATGATCATATCTGTTTGGTCTCCTTGCCACAGAACTATTCTCCCCAGTATGATTCATATGATGTCAAGTCTGGAGTAGCAGTAGGAGGACTCGGTGGCTATCCTGGACCAGCTGTATGTACAAATGTTTCTCAGCATTTTAGAGCTTTATTATCTTTCCAGTTTGTAAAATCTTGAATGGTTGCTCTTCTAGGAATTCAGTATTTTTATGGAATTGTACAAAATAGCTTATTTCTAATAAGGTTGGGAAAGAAAATGGTAGCATTATCATGTTCTTTCTATCTCATTCACATTATTAATCCAATTTTTAATCACATATAAACTTTTTACTAAAAAGCAAAAACCAAAGTCAACAGTTATTAACATTTCAGGAAAGTCTTTATAAGAGAAAAAGGAAATATACAAGCTATTGTTTTATAAATTTGCTATCAGTATTTACAAACAGCATGTTACAAAAGTGAAGCATACTGTTTTCAGCATGCTGAAGGTTTTCTGGTTTAATCTGTATTTCTGAACAACGATCAATCAATTGTCCTGTGTATGATGATTCTTGTGTGACCATATAAATCTCTATGTCAATTAACTGTGATAGATATATCAACATAATTATGGACTTTATAGTTGATTTACATTATTATTTTAGATAACTGATTATAGGATTTGTAGTGTGCCAATAAATGTTTTTCTGCACTGAGTTTGGCTGGCAAGCAAGAAATTGCTTCTTCACCAGTGCAATATAATCCTAACATTGCAGGGATTTTCATAGCGTTGTGTACTAATTTTTCCAGATTTTTAATTCCCTTCCTTAGGAATTCAGGACAACATTTTATAACATTTATTAATAATTTATATGGAACCTGTGAGAATTTCATTACAGTAATGTTTGCTTGCTAAGATCACCATTGTAGATCTCATGAATAGTTATCAAAAGATGAGATATATTTGTTCACAGTTTTGACAATGCAAGTGTCATTGTTTTGAAGCTTGGATAAAGTGTATTTTGCATTCATTTATTTTGTTTTTCATTCAAATTCACATTCCAGGGCCCCCCAGGCCCTCCCGGTCCCCCTGGTACATCTGGTCATCCTGGTTCCCCTGTAAGTATAGCCATTAGTGGTGTTTTCTTCTTCATTTTTAGAAAAATCAAATTAGTATATATTCTGCTGTAATTCAGCCATTCCAGCATGCATAATCCCAGTTAACTAGAGAAGTCATAACCAAGAAACTGATTAAAGCTTCAAAGATAGAATTCCATATTTAATTCCTTTCCACCAACAATTATTGATAATTAAAACCCTGGTAAAATTAAACCACATTAATTTGCATGTGATATGGCTTTTAGTTCAAAACCATTCAGTTTCGATGGATTGCAATCAATGCAATGAAATGCATTAACTTCATTCTGATCTGAAAAAAATTTGGTCTCGATATTTATAAACTGGAGTAAAATTTGCTGATTACATTCACAATCATGATTTCTTACTGTCAAGATGTAAATGAATTATATGAAGATTTTGTTACTTTTAAAATATTTACATATTCTACTCACTAGGGATCTCCAGGATACCAAGGACCCCCTGGTGAACCTGGACAAGCTGGTCCTGCAGTAAGTAACAATTAAATTTATATGTATATATAAGTTGATAATTCTATATGGAACCTACCTTTGTTTTCTAAAACAAGTATAGGCCCTTACAGAATGACGATTAAATTTACCCTTAAATTTGCAAATAACAAATAGCATTTTATCGAGTCTTTTGGACTCTTTCAATTGTTTAGCTATCTTAGAGACACTAGTCAATAAAGGAATTCTCTCATCATTAGCCATCAAAATAATCCACTTCCCAGAGCTGATACAAATTAGAATTTGTTTATTTATTTTCTGTAACCACTCAGTTCACTCTTATATCTAATCTACTGATAAATATAATTATATATATTTACATATATAAACATACATATGCATATATCTTAGACAGTAGAAATAAACATAATCTAAGAGAGTCCTTTAGAAGGATATGCTCTGTAAATAAGCAGGTAAAATAATTATTTAAATACAATATTTCATGAAATTTAGAAATACTTTATATTCAGATATATTTAATATTTCAAAACATGTAGAAATACATTTGAATTTATAAATACACATGTGTAATATAAAATACAGATATATGATGTAATTTTTATTAACAGTAAGTTGATGTAATAGAGGTATAATATTAACTCAGTAAGTATCATTTTCATCATGAGAAACATTAAAAGGATTTTCTAAAATGAGGTTCCTTCCAGGAATACATACACTGTATAATAATAAATTGTAACAGAAAAACTTACAAATATATTCATTTTTTATTTCCTTATTTTCAGGGCCCTCCAGGACCTCCTGGTGCTATGGGTCCATCTGGTCCTGCTGGAAAAGATGTAAGTTTTTAAAAATTAAATAAGAATACAGCAAAATTTAACTTGGGGTATTCTAAACAGTATATGCTTTATGTCAGAATCCCAGAAGAAAAAAATGTTATTCAAAATATTGTTGTCTTAACAACATTTTAGCTAATACTAATCTTTGAGTAGTTATACAGTATTTGCATACCTATACATATATTTATCATTTGCTTTTTTTATTTTATTTTATTTTATTTATTATTATTATTATACTTTAAGTTCTAGGGTACATGTGCATAACGTGCAGGTTTGTTACATATGTATACTTGAATTCTAGAATAAAATCCCTAAAGTGGTTTTTGACTGCTAAGAAGACTCATCCATTGAATATATTATTTAACTGGAGGGGAAATAAGTGTCTTTGCCTGCCTCTTGTAATGACGAAATTGATACCACTATTTAATGAACTTGAGAACTTGCAGACACCTTCAATTCAATGACATTCTTTCTTTCCCTTTTAATCTCCAATGACAAATTTTTTTTACTGGGTTGAGGAAGGGTTATATTATTTCAGTGATTAGAAGCACCTGCATTATCTCTTTATAAGCTTATATCAAAATGAGAAAGGTCTTCCTCATGCCTTCCACCAAGAAAGCTGATCTCAACTATACATTTTGTGTGACGATTTTAATGAGTCCTTCGTGAGAAAAATACAAAGTAGTCATTTTGCTTATTGTCTACAATGTATTTTGTCATACATGAACACTTACGTATTCTTTATTTCTCTACCTAGGGAGAATCAGGTAGACCCGGACGACCTGGAGAGCGAGGATTGCCTGGACCTCCAGTAAGTCTTCAGCATCTAATAAATTAATTGGAGTAAACTTTGCTTGAAAACTATTATGTAATTCGATTGAATTAAAAACAGAAAGTGTTTTACTACTAGGTTGTGATTCTATTTGAAGGTTCATTAATATTTTTTCATTCATTATTTTTAGGGTATCAAAGGTCCAGCTGGGATACCTGGATTCCCTGGTATGAAAGGACACAGAGTAAGTAGAGTTTCTAAGTTATTTACAAGGTAGTCCACTGGGCTATGTTTACTTGACTAACCAATTTAACTGGACAATTATGTGCCCAAAAGGGTGATTCTGACAACGAATTAATTTGAAATTCTTAAGTCTACCAAGTTTATTTGTTGACCAAAGTAGCCATTTTTTGCAAAATAAAAGAGTTGATTTCTAGTGTATAAAATACTCTTGAAAAATATTTTCTTACTACCTCTATCAGAAAAATAAAAACATTTTATGAATTATGTTTTTATTGACTTAATATGATTTATAGATTGAGTTGAACAACTTTATTCTATGCAAAACATTTCATACATTCAAGCAACTGTGCCTATAACCTATTAACTTAATTATAACAAAATCTATGAAACTCATGTTTGCTACTCTATAGTTAAGGCAACTTTCTCATCATACTACATTGCACTTTCTAGTTAGTTCATGTTTTCCTGCTGTAAAATCAGTATGAAATATCTTCAACCCCTTTAAACAAGTTTTAAATTATTAAAGTTAATTTTGCAAGTAGTGTTATAAAGACCAATTAGAAAAATTCAATGTAAACTTTATCAATCATTCTAGATGAACAGATTTTAATAATTTTGCTATTTCTATACATTCCCTAGGGCTTCGATGGACGAAATGGAGAAAAGGGCGAAACAGGTGCTCCTGGATTAAAGGTAAATCACAACAAAATCACGTTTTCATAAGTAAATTCATTAAATATTAAAGCTACATTTGAGATTCATATTGTGAGGCTTAACTTGTTTGCTGAAATTTACCTGAACTTTACCTATTAGGTATGAATAATGGTAACTAATTGAGATATTCTATTAACGCTTCCGTGAAAACTGATAACTTGAAGAGTCTAGATTAGAAATAGTTGAGCATATTAGTATAACTTATCAATTACTTCTCTTTAGTTTTTAAGTTTTTAAATTCAGAAATTGAGATTTCTGGTAAATAAAATACTAACAGAAAATTAATATTGTTAAAATGTATATCTTTTTCTAGGCTCCATAAGCTTTTCCATAATATTCTGTATTTAAAAATCAATAATATTTTCTTCCTCTTGTATAAAATAGTAACATATTTTATATGTATCTAGGGTGAAAATGGTCTTCCAGGTGAAAATGGAGCTCCTGGACCCATGGTAATTATGTTTCTTATGCATAATTTTCAGTTTTATTATTAACCTCATTGTTACCTAAAACTGGCTTTGCTCCCACCCCAACTGTTCTTACACATGTCAGGATTAGAGTAAGACCATATTTCAATTTTACTCTCTAGGGTCCAAGAGGGGCTCCTGGTGAGAGAGGACGGCCAGGACTTCCTGGAGCCGCGGTGAGTATTGTTACTAACATCGTACAATTAACATCGCACAATTACAACCCAAAGTGACAGATTAGTGTCTCAGTAAATTTCAGGCTGTAAAAATACGTTAGAAAAAAGACCCTCCTACAAAATTATACTCGATACTGTGATAACATTTTGGGTATAGTTAAAAGGAAATGAATAAATGTTTTCCAATTATCTCTATTGAGAATTTTTGTGTTAACTGTTCATATGCAATTAGAGCCATTACATCTGCATTCAGTCCTGAAAACACAGATTCCAATCCTTCTACATTTGATTGTTGCTGTATATATCAGAATTGTCTTTACAATATATTGACTTTGAAATATATAATTAGTAAGCAGATTTTAACGTACTTGAAGAAAACTCAGCTCACTTGAGTCAGAATTTTAGTCAAAATATTACTCATGACCAGCCATTCAGAATTAAATAGATATTTAATGTAAACTTCTCTTTTCAGGGTGCTCGGGGTAATGACGGTGCTCGAGGCAGTGATGGTCAACCAGTAAGTAACTTTCAATCTCTTATTTGTTGTAGGGTAATGAGAAATTATGGATTGTGGATTATTTAATATTATATATATATACACACACACTCAGGTATATACATATATGTATATGTATATATCTAACACACACATTAGCATCTCTATTGACCTTTTTTATAATTTAAAAAGTGAAAAAGTATCATAGCCCCAATACTCAATATTGTATATATGCATGTGATTAAAACTGACACTGAGCCCATAAGCAAAATCTAGGTTCTGATATTCATTCTGCTTGACCAACTGCTAACATTTAATGGTGCTCTCAATGTTAGTTAACATCTTATATAAGACATGGCACTTTAAAGAGCCCTACAAAATGGATAAAATAGATATTACCTCCATGTTGTAAAATTGAATACAAAAGCTCAGGGAAAAGTAATCTGCACTAAGTCATGGAATTCATGGCAAAGTAGGGAGAAACCAAGAATTTCTAATTTTAGATTTCACTCTCTTCTTATTTTACCACATTGTTTCTCCACATAATATCCATAAAGTATGAATATCTTTTTTATCTGCATAAATATCTTCTTTTCTTTATATGTGCTTACTTATTTACTAGTATTCCGGCTTTCATTTATTTGAAAAGGAGCTCTTGAAATTGTATTTAATTTTTTTAGGGCCCTCCTGGTCCTCCTGGAACTGCCGGATTCCCTGGATCCCCTGGTGCTAAGGTAAATATGAGTTTCTACAGAAGGGTATAAAAATATCTTGGAGACAAGAGAAAACTACTAGATTGTTTCTTGCAACTGATTTTTTAAATCAGTCAAATGGATAGCTTTTATCTATACATGTCTTTAAAGCCCTATTCTTGATTCTAAAAGAGGTGTAGTCCCTAGCATTCAACTATTGATATTTCTTCTGATGCCTTCTTTTTTTCCCCAGACTCTTTCCAGGAAACTGATAACACAATCACACACATAGTTACATTTTTCTCTGCCTTTATGATGAATGATTCCTTGCTTTACCTGCAGTATAGAGTCCTACTATTCCAACCTTTGGGAGATGGGTTTAAATAGGACTGAAGGGTGAAGTGGCTAAGTGAGTAGAAGTGGTGAGAGGAACTGACTACATATGGTTTTACCATTAGGGTGAAGTTGGACCTGCAGGGTCTCCTGGTTCAAATGGTGCCCCTGGACAAAGAGGAGAACCTGGACCTCAGGGACATGCTGGTGCTCAAGGTCCTCCTGTAAGTATCATAGTTGAGAGGGAGAGTGCTGCTACACTTACTTCATGAAAGCATGTGCTTCAATATGGCTATCAGTGAAAATTACTTTGAAAAAGTTGTTGCTTAGTGCTCTAAAATGATCCTCCTGTGACACATACTGATTTGATTAGTAGTAAAAATGATAGTTTTTGACTGTTGCACTATTCCAGAATTCACGATTTTTTATGTTTATATAAAAGAATAGAAGATAGAATAGTTTTCTGATGCTTTCAAGAATGTGCCCCAAGCTAATCACCAATCATAAAAATTCAGAGAAGAACCAAATTCAAAATCTCTTCTATTTATGTATCATTTAATAATTTATACCAAGTACATATTACCTCTAATCTGTTTAGATAATGATGAATCTTTTGACTACATTTCATATGTTGTGTTATAGTTGGAGGATTCACTTAATCTCTACAAAGCATAACACTCACCAATACATTAATTTTCACACAAACAACTTCAAATATATACGAACTATTTGCATTACTATTAATACATTAACTGTTTTTTGCATACTTAGGGCCCTCCTGGGAGTAGTGGTAGTCCTGGTGGTAAAGGTGAAATGGTAAGTTGTCCCCACTCCTCACCCTTATCTCATCCACACATTACTGGCTTCTTTTGCATTTTGCATGACAATAGATTTGTGATATTTAAGTGAGATATTCATAAAAGAATGTTCGAGTTTGGCTAATGTAGTGTCTTTGGTTTGTTTTTAGGGTCCCGCTGGCATTCCTGGAGCTCCTGGACTGATGGGAGCCCGGGGTCCTCCAGGACCACCCGGTGCTAATGGTGCTCCTGGACTGCGAGGTGGTGCAGTAAGTTGCCTTGTTTTTTCTCTGTTGACTGAAAGGTATAGTTTAATTCCATCAACAAAAATTAATAGCAAAATTTTGCTCCTGTTCAGTTGAATTTATATTGACTTCACTCTTGTCTTATAACTGAATTATGTGTTTCTGGTGATGATTTTGTTTGTCGAATCCTCCCTGTTTCTCAACCAAGACTCTGTTATAATTTAGGGTGAACCTGGTAAGAATGGTGCCAAAGGAGAGCCAGGACCACGTGGTGAACGTGTAAGTATTACTGCAACAGATCTGGTTATTTCTTGAAAAAATGCAACGTAATTAGAAAGTAAACAGGTAAAAACTTCAAACTAAATTCAGTCATAATTTCTTATTTTACCATCTTTTTTTTTTTTTCAGGGTGAGGCCGGTATTCCAGGTGTTCCAGGAGCTAAAGGCGAGGATGGCAAGGATGGATCACCTGGAGAACCTGGTGCAAATGGGCTTCCAGGAGCTGCAGGAGAAAGGGTACGTTTTCCATGGGGCATCTAAAAGAAAAACAGCATCACTGTCATCTAAATAAAACTACCTTCAGGGTAAGACAGCCAATTTTTCTTAAGTTGAATGTTCAGTGCAAAATATTGTTTAAAGCACTTTATGACATAAAAATGTTTGCCACTCAAGAATTATGGAAAAGAATTGTAATCCTTTGGACTGAAATATTTGTCTTTCATTATTTTCAGGGTGCCCCTGGGTTCCGAGGACCTGCAGGACCAAATGGCATCCCAGGAGAAAAGGTAGATAACTTTAGTTTCTATGTTCCTAAATGCTAGCACCACAAATAGGTAGTTCTTCCATACAATTTCCCATTCATGAAAACCTAAATATCTGAAAAATATATATTGGAGTTTAAAAAGTTCCTAATGTAATGCATCCTCTGTTCAGTCACTTTCTTGGCTTTGTAACTAAAGCCACTTACTTACCCTCTGTGATAATCTTTTACTTATCTGTTAATTGGAAATCATTTATCTGAGCATCATTTCAAGAGTACAATAAACTAAAATGCCTGAAAAGTCTTTGAAAACTCTAAAGTTAAATGCAAATATGATTTCATATCATTAAGATATTTGATTTTAGATGCACATAAATATATTTTTAAGCATACTAAATACTGTTTTATTAAGCATGTGATATTCACACATTTGCTTCAAAATTTTTTCAATACGGCAATCCAAGCTAAGATAACTGATTTTACATATAAATTTTTCAGCAATACGTGAACCCTTTTTGAAAGTTCAAATGATGTTCTCTATTTGTAACCAAAATATTGTTGGTATCTAGGTTAGTGAATGCTATTTTAATTTTTTTTATTTCTTTCACTACTTAGGGTCCTGCTGGAGAGCGTGGTGCTCCAGGCCCTGCAGGGCCCAGAGGAGCGGCTGGAGAACCTGGCAGAGATGGTGTCCCTGGAGGTCCAGGAATGAGGGTACAGAGAAACATTTGTTTGAATGACACTTTAATTTAGACAGAAGAAAGGCAAGACAAATGAAGACAGATCAAAAGCAACTGAAATCAATCAGATTACATATTTTGTAAGGCCCCAAACAAAACAAAATTCTTTTAAGTAAACTTAAGCCATGATAGTTCAAGGAGAGAAAACTTAGAACACTTGCCTTAGATGCTTTATAGACAGGAAAAAAGATGTTCAAATCTGAGGCTTCACATGTAAGCGAAAATATCCTAATTGTACAAATAGTATATGTTGTAATTTTTTATTATTTCATTTAAAATCACCTAACAACTGACTTCTTTGCTTCAGGGCATGCCCGGAAGTCCAGGAGGACCAGGAAGTGATGGGAAACCAGGGCCTCCCGTATGTACATTTTTTTAAATCTCATTTTAAAAGGCCAGTTAAAATGGAATGTATATGTTGGCCTATCCTTGAGTGTGTGTATAGTATATATATACTATATAGAGAGTATGTTTTAATCTTATCTTTATCAAACCTTTATTAATGTAATTTTTTCTTATTAGGGAAGTCAAGGAGAAAGTGGTCGACCAGGTCCTCCTGGGCCATCTGGTCCCCGAGGTCAGCCCGGTGTCATGGGTTTCCCCGGTCCTAAAGGAAATGATGTGAGTTCCTTCATTAATTTCTTCAATAAATACTTGACTGGAAGGTTTTTATTTTCCATATGGAGTATAGAAGTGGTCAAAACTCAGTCTCCTCTTCAAAGCATGGAGGAGTATAGGAAAATCAAATTGCATGTAGGAAGGGAGCTAAATATATAATTGGTTATGGTTGTATGTGTGTCTATGGAGCAGGCAGATAAAACTGAGACAGGCTGGGTGCACTGACTCATGCCTGTAATCCCAGCACTTTGGGAGGCTGAAGCAGGCAGATCACCTGAGGTCAGGAGTTCGAGACCAGCCTCGCCAACATGGTGAGGCTGTTTTAGTCTCCACTAAAAATACAAAAATTAGCCAGGAATGGTGGCATGTGCCTGTAATCCCAGCTACCCAGGAGGCTGAGGCAAGAGTATCGCTGGAACCCGGGTGGCAGAGGCTATAGAGAGCCAAGATTGCACCACTACACTCCAGCCTGGGTGACAGAGCAAGACTCCATCTCAAAAATATGTGTGTGTGTATATATATATATATATGAGATGATAATATGATTATTTATTGCCCTTTGAGAATTAGTAAATACTGACCACTTCTTCTTTAGGGTGCTCCTGGTAAGAATGGAGAACGAGGTGGCCCTGGAGGACCTGGCCCTCAGGTATGTAGCTTTCATCAATTTATTTCTAGCCTTCTAATAGATGTATTCATCTCCAACCTTGTGACTTCTCTCTGTAATCTGTATTATTTCTGCTTCCCTAACTGTTCTTGTTTTTAGGGTCCTCCTGGAAAGAATGGTGAAACTGGACCTCAGGGACCCCCAGGGCCTACTGTAAGTTCACTCACTTAAAATTGGAGATGAAAATAGGGTGGAGGTGGGGCAGGAAGAATGCTTCAAAAATTACATAATCTCTGACACTATGTTATTATAGTTTACCAAAGCAATGATGCAACTTGCCGATCTAGTTATCTAGCTAGATGTTAGCACTGAGTTTAGAGTGTACATGTGTGCTTTGGGTCCAGGTCCTCCCCTTTCTTCACATCACTACTTTTATAATTAAGCAACAGGCCTGTTGAAATGGATACTGTAGACTAAATATAAAAGGATATTTATAACAGAGTGTATCTTTATACTTTTCTAGGGACCTGGTGGTGACAAAGGAGACACAGGACCCCCTGGTCCACAGGGATTACAAGTAAGAACTTGTTATTTAAATGTTATGGTATATCTGACCATCAAATTTTTTGTGTCCCTAACCGATTATAATTTATCTGAAGCTTAACTTGTGAGTCCGTCTTTCATCTGGAAATAAAATATCAGGCAATGTTAATAGATAGGCATATCTTCCATGTCCATTCCAGAGCACATTAATAAGTTATTTAAAAGAATTAATGAAACTCAAATAATTCTATTTACTTACACTTATTTTTATTATAATATAAATCCAGATAGCCAAGTCTATCCTGCCATGCTTGTCAATAAATTTTTATGTGTAGCAATTGAAAGAACAAAGAGAGATGAACACGGATTTGTAAGATATGATTATCACATATGTGTCACTGGATTTTGAGTGGCACAATGTTTCTACCCCTAAAAGACCACTGAAACTTTTTTCAAACATCTTGCAGAAACATGTGTACATATGAGAAGCTTTTCTATAAGCCATGTTTGAGGTAATTACCTGATACAACTATGATTGTTTCTAGGGCTTGCCTGGTACAGGTGGTCCTCCAGGAGAAAATGGAAAACCTGGGGAACCAGTAAGTTATGTTTCATTTTTCAAAACTCAGAAACAAAAAGAATATATAATAATTGTTTGTCAACTATTAACTTTTTAATTTTCTTATGTCATGATATTTGAGATTTAACATTTAGTTTTGAAATATTATCAAAACAAAGACAAATTATTTAAAAGATAACTATTATATAGAGTTTGAATTTTACCATAAAATAGAGAGTTCATAATTTCAAGATTAGAAAAATTATACAGTATGCCAACATGACAAATGTGTATTTTGCTTATATTTACATAAAATGCATTCTGATATGGACCTAATCATATAATGCAAATCTCCTAGGGTCCAAAGGGTGATGCCGGTTCACCTGGAGCTCCAGGAGGCAAGGTAGTATTTCAATTCATTCTCTACCTTCTTCAGCATGTTATACAGCAATTGATTAGTAGTATATTTTTAGTATATCAAGTGAAAATACTCTTTCTTTAAAAGAGCATCATTGCAAAGGTTTGTTAAGTACACTTAGAGAAACTGAAGACATTTTCAATACATTATATTTGCTTTAATCTGGAAGGTCCAATTCTCTGACATTCATAATCACTACAGAATCAAATATGAGCTTAAAATTTCAAATAGAAAAATATTGCCAATATGTTGATTCTATGTAGGAAAACTGTTTTGGTAAAAGAACTTTAAAATGCTGCCCTTATGAATAAAATACTAAGTATTTCAATGACAGTTCACACTTAAGCAGACTAAGTATCCAGGTTTTCTTTTGGACACTTTTTTAAGCTTCCAGTTCCCACCCAGCTATTCAACTATTTATAAGTATACAAATTTCCAGGTTGTTCACAACATAATAACCTAGTGGCTTGATTCAAAATGATGCAAGTTAAGGTGTTTTGTTTTTAGCTTTGGATTGTCTAATATGGTTATTTACGTATTTTTATCACAGGGTGATGCTGGTGCCCCTGGTGAACGTGGACCTCCTGGATTGGCAGGGGCCCCAGGACTTAGAGGTGGAGCTGGTCCCCCTGGTCCCGAAGGAGGAAAGGTGACTCCACAGAATTCCATTCACCTAGGTTTAAAAAATACATTCGATTTCCTTCTGATCATTTATTATTTCTCACTTATTTTCAGGGTGCTGCTGGTCCTCCTGGGCCACCTGGTGCTGCTGGTACTCCTGGTCTGCAAGGAATGCCTGGAGAAAGAGGAGGTCCTGGAAGTCCTGGTCCAAAGGGTGACAAGGTATTGACTTGTTTTCTCTTAATTGTTTCATAAATCAGTCATTGTAGGTTAAAAAAAAAAAAAAAGCAACACTCCTGGAAAGTAATCGACTGTATTTTCAAAATTAATGTTATCATTTTATAGTAAGTGAAATTTAAGATGGATTCCTAGAGCAACAATGAATTAGAACACCCAATATATCCCAACAAATCCTGAGGGTTACTCCTCTTCTTGGCCAATTTTCACTGAAGATACTTTGAATCTGATGACATTGGCTTTTATTTGACAGGGTGAACCAGGCGGTCCAGGTGCTGATGGTGTCCCAGGGAAAGATGGTCCAAGGGTAAGTATTCTCAGTGAGGAGAAACAGGCCTTACCTATATGTCATATGGGACAGTCCTGCACTTCCACTTTTATTTTTTCCAAAAACTACTCAAGATAAATTAGATAGCTTACCACCTTTTGAGCATAAAAAGACCCAAATAACTTGATTTATAATTAAATTCCTGGTCTATATCTATGGCTACTTGATAGGTCTACAGTGACCAAAGAATGAAAAAACCTCAAAAGTATGATAAAGGTCACAAACTAGCATTTGTGAGTCACTAAAATCTGAGATAATCACTGAAATTTAAGATAATCAATACTGCTCATTAAGAAACTAAAAGTCATCACAATTCAATATAGTAAGTACTCCTAATTAATAGACTTTATATTCAAAAATTGTAATCCTATGGTGCAGTCTCACTATGGAATAGTATTTAGCAACAAAAAGGCATGAACAATTGATGCTGTACACACAGCAAATTACACAAACCTCAAGGACAACATACTCAGTGAAGAAAATTCAGTCTCCAAGGGATACACATTGCATGATTCCATTCCCATAATGTTTGTAAAATAACATCCTTTTAGAGATGTAGAACAGATTAGTGGCTGCTAGGAGTTAGGAATGAGGAAGAGAGAGATGGATGTGGCTATGGAGACATGACACAGGGAGTCTTATGGTGATTGCACATTTGAGTATCTTGATTGTGGTGGTAGTCAGGCACATCTACAAATGGGATAAAATTCTATAGAGCCACATACACACACACATAAATGAGTGCGTGTATCACTGGTGAAATCTGAACAAGCTCTATGGATGGTATCAATGTCAATTTCCTAGTTTTGATATTATACTATAGTTGTGTAAGATGTTAACATTAGGGGAGGCTGGGAGAAAGGTGCACAGAATTTCTGGTATATTCCTTTGCAACATTCTGTGAATCTATAATTCAAACTAAAAGTCAAAAACAAAACAAAAAACATCTTCTAAATATGATTATAAGTAAGTCATTTAATACATTTATATAGTAGTTGCCTTAAAGAAATTCATAAATGCTTCACTTTTGACAGATTAAGTAGATAAGCCATCATTCAAGTAAAAAAAGTGCTCAATACTTCACTTTTGTAATATACGTAAAACAACTATTTGAAAATTTCAAGTTGAAAAATTTAATATGTACAAGGATACTTTGAGAAAACATTTAAATTATCAAGGAATTTAATACAGAAATGTACTTTAATTTAAAAAGACATTACTGTAAGATCTTACATGACATCCTATTCATCTTCTACAGTGGAGATAAAGATAAACGAATCAATAAACCACTGCTGAATCCTATTTTCTCCCAGAGTTATCCCCAAAGAGTCTTGTGTTTACTGAGCTCTGCAGTATTTACACATTGAGGGAAAAGCACAGCATTCGAGCCATAAAAAATTTAAAAAGTATGTTATCTAGTTTATTAGGTATCTATGTCTATATACTTTCTGTTTGATTAATGCAGAAAACGATATTTGCATCTTCAAAATTAAAAAATATTTTTATTTCCTCTAGGGTCCTACTGGTCCTATTGGTCCTCCTGGCCCAGCTGGCCAGCCTGGAGATAAGGTAGCACTTAATACTGTCTGGAAATGAAAAGGAAATATCTCTGTCTTTTGGATGCAAGAGAGTGACATGGTTTCTCTTTTTCCAGGGTGAAGGTGGTGCCCCTGGACTTCCAGGTATAGCTGGACCTCGTGGTGGCCCTGTAAGTGTTAAAGACATTCTCAACATACTTTTAAATCCCATACAGACAGCAGCTACTTATGCTTCCCTTTTTAGCAATTCTGCCCCCAGTTCCCTGAGCCTCAATTTGGAGACACTATCTTCAGGAACCATATAGCATGCCAGGGAATGTTAAATTTCTTAAATCTAACATTCACAAGAGACCGTTTTAAACCAGGATTTATTTCCAAAATAACTTCGGAAAAAATACATGAATTGCACAAGTAGTATATGTTTGTAATTAGGTATTTCTTAAGCCTATAGAATCTTTGCCTGAGACTCCTTCTGGACTTAAAATTCTTGACCTTTAGGATTTAAGACACTGGAAAGATATTTAGCAAATGTTTTTTAAAAATAAATCATTTAGTTAATTTTTCAGTTAAGGCTCTACCATATATTGAAATACATAAATAAATATATAAATGTGTTAAATACTTTAAAATTCTCAAACTATTTTTCTTGCAAATAATATCACAGTGGGAGACAGAAGGAATCAATGGTTCTGGTATTTTCTACTCCTAATTTTATTGAGAAGTGGCAAAGTCTTCAGAAGTTTACTGGCTACTCTGCACATTTCCTGCTTAAAGGAAAGAAAAGATAAGATGATAAGATGACATTTCCTGCCTAAAGGAGATGACACACACTCCCCGTGGGATATCTTCACTGTGACTAAGGAGGATGTTTTTCTCTTTAGGGTGAGAGAGGTGAACCTGGCCCTCCAGGACCTGCTGGCTTCCCTGGTGCTCCTGTAAGTGTGAATATTTACACAGACATGTTCCATAGCCCAGGATCTCTATCTTGCAGAAAAATTACAGAAGTATAGTCAAGTTTGGGTTCTAGTCCCATTTTAGCTGTTCATTCCCTATAAGATTATTGTACCCCTATTTTGTTTTACTTTACCCCTATTGCTGCTCTTTAACAGATGGAAATAAAAACACCTGTCCTGCCTTTATGACTAGGTAATGAACTAAAGCAGCACCATAGATTGAAATGCACTCTGAATTTTTGTAAGTTCTTCCATTATAAGTTGGTACTAATTAAAATTTTCTCTTAAACCCAGTCTTTCTCAAAGAAATTTACTGGTGCTGATTTTCAAATGTTTAATCCTTAGAGAGACTTACTCCGTCCCTAATGGCAAATAATGTACAGTTTATGCTTTCTTGGTCATGTTCTTTGATCATGAAAATATTTTGATTGGCTTTGTTTTGTCATGTCTTCAGAGAGCCTTGTTTTTAAATTTTATTTCAACTCCTTACATCTGAAGAATTCTATATTCTGAAGAGAAATAATAATAATCCAAGTATATCATAAAGAGTGTCAGCTGAGAGATTGTTGTTGTTGTTGCATGTAGGGACAGAATGGTGAGCCTGGTGGTAAAGGAGAAAGAGGGGCTCCGGGTGAGAAAGGTGAAGGAGGCCCTCCTGGAGTTGCAGGACCCCCTGGAGGTTCTGGACCTGCTGTAAGTTCTCTCCTCTTTCTCTATCATCTATCTATCTATTTATCTATCTATCTCTTCCTCTCTCTCTCCCTCTCCCCCCTCTCTAAGTGCTAAGTGTTCTAATGGAAAAACATGAAGGTTTATCAGTAATTTAATATTTTATACTGAGATAGCATGTCATAGTGGCAAGAGTATAATCTTTATATGAATACAGTTGAAGTATGAATCTCAGCACCAGCAGTCTAAAAGTTATTTTAACCTCTTCATAGAGTTCCTGGTTTTCAAAGGCTTAATGCTTTTCCCAAATTTTGATTTTGGCACTATTCTTACATACCTTCCTTCCATTTCATATAGGGTCCTCCTGGTCCTCAAGGTGTCAAAGGTGAACGTGGCAGTCCTGGTGGACCCGTAAGTATTGATCCTCTTAACTATTATTGAAAAGTATTCATATCAACCTGTATAAAAGCTGCACTTGAGACACTAGATCCATAAAGAGAATATAAAAAATGTAATCTCTCATTCATACATGAGTAATGTGTAAATTCCAAGGGGAAAAAGCAAACCATAAATGACTTTCAGGTACAATGTAGATCATACCACACATTATACTTTTTGTTTGTTGTGTAGTTGTTTGTTCTACTTTTGAAATTCAAAAATATATTACCATTTCACAGGGTGCTGCTGGCTTCCCTGGTGCTCGTGGTCTTCCTGGTCCTCCTGGTAATAATGTAAGTAATTGTTAAAGTATTTTCTCATCATACACTTCAGAAAGAGCATTCATATATGTATAGGATGAGAAACTTACACATTGCTACTTATTTCTCTAGTAAGTCTCAAATAAAATTATTTGAAGTAAGAAAGGAAAGAAAAAATGCAATTTTTATTATAAATATTCAAATTTCAAACAATTCTTTGTAGGGTAACCCAGGACCCCCAGGTCCCGGCGGTTCTCCAGGCAAGGATGGGCCCCCAGGTCCTGCAGGTAACACAGGTGCCCCTGGCAGCCCTGGAGTGTCTGGACCAAAAGGTGATGCTGGTCAACCAGGAGAGAAGGGATCACCTGGTCCCCAGGGTCCCCCAGTAAGTAACTTCATTTTTATAAGTTGATTGTACTATTTTGGTTTTTATCACAAATTGATTAGAGAAAAAGATTGTCACATAAAGATGAGCTAAGTCTTCATTATCTGTATTAGGGAGCTCCAGGCCCACTTGGAATTGCTGGGATTACTGGAGCACGGGGTCTTGCAGGACCACCAGGCATGCCAGGTCCTAGGGGAAACCCTGGCCCTCAGGGTGTCAAGGTGAGTATAGTCATTTTCCACTACACTTGCTTCCTTTGCTAGCCGTCAGAAATCACTTAACCATATCAAGGATGAGAAGTTTTTCTGTCATTGGAGTAAATTAGCCAGGAGATTTTTTTTATATTTTTAGATTTTTAAAAGCATATATTTTAATAAATGGCTCCAGAACACAAAACGGGGCATATCAAAGACCAACCTTGAATATAAGCACAAATAAATTAATATAACAAAAACAACATTGCCATCTGAAACACCTCTTTTAGGAAACTTGTGAATGTTCTTCAATTTGTTGACTGTCAGTTTTGAATGGGAAAATAGTGTTAGCTTATAGATCTAGGAAAGTCTTTCACTGATGCTAGTTATCCATCCATTCAAGTCGTCTTGCACTCCTGACTTTCTTTCACTAGTATTATATTCCTATAACGTTCTCGTGCTTGGCATCTAAAACACTCATTTGGTAAACAGGGTAATAAAATTGCATTTTTATTAGGGCTCGTATTATAACACTTTAAGTACTTCTTTCAACAAAATGTTATGTACTATTGTCATAAAATTAACATTTAATATTTAAGTGTATCCAATTGATATGATATTTCTAGTAAGTCTATATTCTTCAGATAGAGACAAGTAACCTAATTTTAAGAGTCACCATAAACCTCTAGTTTCATGATGGCTCATTATTATGTTTTTCTTATAATAATCATGTCTATGTATTTATCTCAGATTAGAATGTACAGTATTCTGAATTAGATAATCAATGTGACTATTCAGCCCTTTGCCATCCAGAGTCACTGAGCAAATTAGAAAATGCAACAAGCTTGCTCCCCCAAACTTTTTCCCATAACAGGCATAGTTTTAATTTTAAAATTCAATAAAAATTAAATAAGATTTTTACCTGAAAATAAAGATATCTGATAACACCATTTTAATTGATTTCTTAAGTTAAACAAAATATTCTTCATTCTTTTGTATACAGGGTGAAAGTGGGAAACCAGGAGCTAACGGTCTCAGTGGAGAACGTGGTCCCCCTGGACCCCAGGGTCTTCCTGGTCTGGCTGGTGCAGCTGGTGAACCTGGAAGAGATGTGAGTAGCAGTTCTTATTCAACCAGCCAGGTAGAATTTGATAATTTATTTAAGCAAAGGTGAAATTGAGCCTTAATGTCTAAGAGTGTAAATATGGCCACACAGCAAAGTTCTTCTCTCTCTAATAAATTCTTTCATTACAACTTAGAATAGACTTAAAAGCTCTTGTTCATTAATATTTAGTCAGTGAATAATCATTAGTGGAGAAAATATTATCTCTAACTAAATTAGGATAAAAGTTAGTGGAGAGAACCACAATTCACATGTTTTCTGAGTGAAAATATTCTGCAGTTATCTGTGATTAGTCTTTTATTATTTTTAAAGAATTTAAAATTAATATTTGTAATTAACAAACCATAAATGTATACATTTATAAGGTACAATGTGATGTTTTCATATATGTATACAATGTGGAATGATTAAAGCAAACTAAACTGTAGATTTCCATTAATAGTTTAGATCACTATTTCTTAAACTTTTATTTATTAGAGGTCTGTAAAGACTCTTTTTGGATATTATTTTTCTAGTCACCTCTCCTCCATGAATACACTAACTATCTGCTTGGATATTGTGACCCTTTGAAGGGCTACCCCCATTGTAATATCTAAGATTTCTTACCCCCAAGAACCATTTTCACCCCCTTGAGAATTATATTGCCCTGTTGAGAATGCATGATTAAATGGCATTTGGAAGGTTTCAAGAAACTTTATTTCCTTTCTCATTTTTTAATCAGGGAAACCCTGGATCAGATGGTCTTCCAGGCCGAGATGGATCTCCTGGTGGCAAGGTATAATAAACACATGTGCAATAGATTTCTGTAATTAAAATAAGTGATCATCATGTTTATTTTGGACCTGTGAATTTGTTCACAGGGTGATCGTGGTGAAAACGGCTCTCCTGGTGCCCCTGGTGCTCCTGGTCATCCAGGCCCACCTGGTCCTGTTGGTCCAGCTGGAAAGAGTGGTGACAGAGGGGAAAGTGTGAGTTCCCAGAAGCATCATCTCTCTTGTTTGTCCGTTTCCTTCAATAAAGACATTTGTAGGTGGAAGATACAATGCCAGATCTGCCAACCAAAATATCCACTATCATTTCTTTTACAGTTTCAATGCTAGTTGTTCCTTAGACAAATGTGTTAGTAAAGAAATACCAGAAGTACCTGGCAGTAGTCAATAAAGAATTTATTACTGAAACCCGAAATCGTATTAATCAGACCAGCTATTTATTTGCTGGGTAAATGCAAGGCCGAATTAATAGGGCTCTTGCCCAGCTTTTCTGTTTAGATCCCCTGATAAAGCTGTAAACAGGGCTTTAGCACTTTGAAGGCAAAAATAATATTAACTTCCAATAATTGCATGCATACTATAATTCTATTATAATGAAATTATTTACTTTTGAAAACAAAATTGTGTCAACACATAAAACTAATTCGTGTATGTTTGCTCCATTGAATGTTTTCATCTTAGGGCCCTGCCGGCCCTGCTGGTGCTCCTGGTCCTGCTGGCTCCCGAGGTGCTCCTGTAAGTTTACATATGTATTTGTTCTTTCTATTGGTAGATAGATAGATAGATATAGATATAGATAGATAGATAGATAGATAGATAGATAGATAGATAGATAGATAGATAGATAGAGATGATAGATAGAACAAATATAAACTTTCCTTTAATGATGATGATACGGAAAGCAGTTCAGGATCTAAAAGTTCTTTGGAGCCAATGATAGAAACACCAGTTGTTAGGGATCTATGCCATTGTCAGTCCAAAATTAAAACAACCACAAAAACAATCTTATTTCATATCTGAAGTATCTGTTGATGGGGGATTTTTTAGCTGATAGAAAGCCATAAAATAGACTTAATTGTTATAAATTCTATTTTATTTTTCCAATATGTATGTGTGTATATGACTTCAATTCAAAATATGTTTTTAAAGGGTCCTCAAGGCCCACGTGGTGACAAAGGTGAAACAGGTGAACGTGGAGCTAATGGCATTAAAGGACATCGAGGATTCCCTGGTAATCCAGGTGCCCCAGGTTCTCCAGTAAGTGCATTCATTCTGTTGGAGAATCCCTCCAATGTATGCAAATTTTAGAGATTAAGAGAAGAAAGCTTTCTATCTCTAAAAATATGTACTAGAAGAGATGAGAAACGGATTTGAGGCTAATTTGAAACAACAATCAGCATGAAACAATGGGAAGATTAAAGAAAGAAAAAATATTTCATCATAATCCCCATATTTCTTGATCTGATCTTGAATGTACAGTTTCCCAGTGCTTTTTAAGGCCTTCACTCATATGCACACTTCTTTCCTTCCAGGGCCCTGCTGGTCAGCAGGGTGCAATTGGTAGTCCAGGTCCTGCAGGCCCCAGAGTAAGTAGCACAGAAAAATATCAGTTTCACATGTCTGCACTTCAGAAAGATATTCTGGCATTGTGATGTCATGATACTTTCTTAGGGACCTGTTGGACCCAGTGGACCTCCTGGCAAAGATGGAACTAGTGGACATCCAGGTCCCATTGGACCACCAGGGCCTCGAGGTAACAGAGGTGAAAGAGGATCTGAGGTAAGACATAACTTATATGTATGTGCATTTAATTTGTTATAATATTCCAGTTTTCAGAACCACTGCATTATCTTTAAATTGAAATAGTGAGTGAGACGCAATGCAACCACTCAATTTAGAAAATGAACCATGACTTTAAGGCATTCTCCATCACATTGAAAATGTTTCTGCCACACTATAACAGGAGAAAAATATCTTTTTAAAGATTTGATCAGGTATCCATGGTATCAGGATAATGACATCTGCCCAACTAACCAAACAAACCTTGTCTGCATTGCTATCACACTAGAGATCTCGGAATTACAACATTCATAATTATCAGCGTTTATGCAGTGCATTTTACTTCTCAAACAGCTTCCATGGTTACTATTTTGTTAGTGATACTATCATTCCTAATACTTTGTATTCCATGCCTTTGGGGTAAATGAAATAAAAACTATTATCCCAACAAATTACACTCCCCTTTGTCACGTCAATATTAGAATTGTAGCTCATAGGTGTTTGCTTACATCATTCATCCGGAAGGAAGAATGATAGAGAAAACATGTGCTCTGACACTACTGATTTTTACATAGTGGAACAATACCTTTCTTGATAATAAATTGCAGTTATTATAAATCGGTGATCACATGACCCTAAAAGCACCCAAATAAATCTTTAGTAAAATAATTATGATGACACAACGAATGAATTATTTTTAAGGCATTTTCTTGAACTGGCAATGTATTCTTAGAGTGACACCCAAACATGCATACCTCAATGATCCATGTTTTACTCATTCTAGGGCTCCCCAGGCCACCCAGGGCAACCAGGCCCTCCTGGACCTCCTGGTGCCCCTGGTCCTTGCTGCGGTGGTGTTGGAGCTGCTGCCATTGCTGGGGTTGGAGGTGAAAAAGCTGGCGGTTTTGCCCCATATTATGGAGATGAACCAATGGATTTCAAAATCAACACCGATGAGATTATGACTTCACTCAAGTCTGTTAACGGACAAATAGAAAGCCTCATTAGTCCTGATGGTACTCGTAAAAACCCTGCTAGAAACTGCAGAGACCTGAAATTCTGCCATCCTGAACTCAAGAGTGGTATGTTTGGGAGTCTTTCGTCTTCATGGCAACAGGATTACAGAGAAAGTTGTTTAGATTAGAATGAGAACAAAAAAACATCCACTTTCAATGGAAAGCTGAAATAGTACTCTAAGAAAGTTAACTGAATTGAAACTGCTTCATATAAAAGAGCAAACTTTGCAGATGTAAAATATAACATAACTTCAGGACATGCCAAATATAGAAAAATATAAAGACAGTTTTATAGAAGTTGTAGTATAAATCATAAGTTTTTTGAGTATAAAGTAATATATATCTTTTTTTCTCAGGATTGAATATACATAATTTGATGTAGACAATTATAATCTGATTATTATACTATTTACTTATTGCAATGAATCTAATTATTAAAATTTTCAAATTAAACACATGAAAAATTTCAGAATACTATATAAAATTAAATAGAATATTGTAATAGTTTAAGGTTTTGCATATATTGGATTAAATATTTCTGAAAAGCAAAATTATTTCAAGTTTTCAAATATCTTGACATGGAACACTGCCTTTGCTAGGAGTCCTTTCTAGAAATTACTTAAAATAGGAGACAAGCATCAATCACAGGGACTTCAGCTTTAGAACTATTGGAATAAATCTGGATTAGACAACCAGCTTATATTATTAAGCAAGATTACATATAATAATCTTTTTTTTTAAAAAAGGAGAGACTTTTGCAAATATTATACAGGCATCAAAAGGTCTTAGCTTAGTGTATCATTCAGATTAGAAACCAAGATGTTGCATTTTATTTCAGTGCTTTCTGTAGTCATAGCTAACTCTTTTACCTCAACAATTTCAATCCAAAAGTTTCTCTATCATTCTATACATAAAATGCAGTCACGTTAGCAGTCAACATTATGAATGCCTTTACAGGTAAACAAACAAAATCACTTTATTACTGGATTTTATAACCAATTCCCATTCTTCTTTTTTGTGACTATTCAGGAGAATACTGGGTTGACCCTAACCAAGGATGCAAATTGGACGCCATCAAGGTATTCTGTAATATGGAAACTGGGGAAACATGCATAAGTGCCAGTCCTTTGAATGTTCCACGGAAACACTGGTGGACAGATTCTGGTGCTGAGAAGAAACACATTTGGTTTGGAGAGTCCATGGATGGTGGTTTTCAGGTAAGAAAGGATATACCTTTTTTTAAATAAGTCATCCCTATATCCTTTGTATTCTTCCTATATGTTCATCACAAGAAAAGTTATTAGGTTGGTACAAACATAATTGCAGTTTTTGTCATTGAAAGTGATGGCAAAACACGCAATTATGTTTGCACCAACCTAATAATTAATAACTAGAAGAGCTCAAATGATTTTATGTATCCAGGTGACTATACTTTTATGACTTTGTTCTCAATAAAAGCTCAGTTAGATTAAATTATTTTTGTATGCAGACACCTTTCTTTCACATCTTAAGACCTTTTTTACTCTGTCGTGCAAATAAAATATGTTCCCACATAAAATATTCATACATAAAATATATAAACAGCCCATATTACAATAAGCATACACATACTACACGAATCCCTTGCATGCAGTTGCAACTAAAATGTTTGATCTGTTTTATTTGTTCCCTATTACAGTTTAGCTATGGCAATCCTGAACTTCCTGAAGATGTCCTTGATGTGCAGCTGGCATTCCTTCGACTTCTCTCCAGCCGAGCTTCCCAGAACATCACATATCACTGCAAAAATAGCATTGCGTACATGGATCAAGCCAGTGGAAATGTAAAGAAGGCCCTGAAGCTGATGGGGTCAAATGAAGGTGAATTCAAGGCTGAAGGAAATAGCAAATTCACCTACACAGTTCTGGAGGATGGTTGCACGGTAAGAAACATTTTTCTCAATATAAGTCATGATGCAGTCAGCATTTCAGTTTAATCATGCAAATTATTTTGAATAAAAGAAATAAAATTAATAGGATGAAATAAAGATAGCATTTGATATGAATTACATACATTGCATCTACTGATTCATTGCAGGGAATGTTAAATGCAACAAAAAGTGAATGGATCTTAGCCTTCAGATGAAAACCAGTTGAAATAAAAGCATTTAAAATTTAAATCCATAATGCAAACTTTATCAGATAATTGGGATAGTCTGTATGTTTTGAATAATATCTGTCACATTAATTCAATCTGAAATATCTGCTTTTAAAAATTTTAAAGGTTAACTTCAAATCTCTCCTTTGTTATTGTTATTTGTGAGCAAAGGGAAAACTCACTTCTAATATTAGCAAATTTCACTGTGAGAGACCTATCCTTTTTTTAATAAACCAATTATAAACCTGTTAACAATGGCTGGAACCAGGCCTCCTGAAGATGTACTGGTCTATAGCAATTGCCCTGCTGCGTTTACTAAGAATCCCTATGAAGCATTTGTTTAAGAATAATGTTTATCAACTAAGAAGATTACAGCTTTGAAGTGGAGCAGGTCTCATATATATGAATAACATGGCACAATGAAAGCTCCTTTAGAGTAAAAAGGTGTTTTTTAACCTGATCAGTCAGAGTCATTTAAGTAATTGTAATGTCATGATCACTTGCATTTTGTCCTTTTTTACAGAAACACACTGGGGAATGGAGCAAAACAGTCTTTGAATATCGAACACGCAAGGCTGTGAGACTACCTATTGTAGATATTGCACCCTATGACATTGGTGGTCCTGATCAAGAATTTGGTGTGGACGTTGGCCCTGTTTGCTTTTTATAAACCAGATTTTCTATCTGAAATCCCAACAAAAAAATTTAACTCCATATGTGTTCCTCTTGTTCTAATCTTGTCAACCAGTACAAGTGACCAACAAAATTCCAGTTATTTATTTCCAAAATGTTTGGAAAGAGTATAATTTGACAAAGAAAACTGATACTTTTTTTTTTTTTTTTTTTTTGCTGTTCCACCAAATACAATTCAAATGCTTTTTGTTTTATTTTTTTACCAATTCCAATTTCAAAATGTCTCAATG
>NW_012101399.1:5601626-5604807 GCF_000951045.1 Mandrillus leucophaeus | reverse complement strand
ATATATATAACATATATATATAGAGAGAGAGAGAACTCAAATCAATAGTATGAATTAATAAACTAGATACTTGGAATTTTATTTTAGACCAAGAAAGATATCTGGAACACAATGTTCTGCCTCCTGTATTTGTAACTTAATATATCATGGAGAGTACATTATATATAGCTCTAACTTATTGTGTGTTATTGATCCCAATACTCAGTTTAATGAACACAATAGAGTTAAAATTATTTGTTTGCCTATCTGGTTATTTATTTGCTACCAAGCCTCTAAAGCCCTATCTCACTGTGGGGAAGTTACAGTTAAATGAGTCTTGGTTGAGGTTAGAGGCCATAGACAGTTGTTTTTCTAACCTCTCTTGAGTTAGGGTGTAGGCAAGTGGCCATGTGACCTGAGCTTGGCAAATTAGAGACACACATCTGAAGGTTTCAATCTGGGGATAGTTGTATTCATTTCATATTACTGCTATAGCAAGTTACCATAAATTTAGTGACTTAAAACCACACAGATTTATTGTCTTACATTTCTGAACATCAGAAGTCTAAACTGAGTCTTGCTGGACTAAAATCCAACTGTCAAACAAGGTTGTCTTCCTTTCTAGAGACACTAGGGAGAAACTGTGTGTACCTTTTTCCAGCTTCTAGAGGCTGCCCAGCTTCCTTGGTTCACGAGCCACTTCCGACATCAAAGCCAGAAATATTTGGTCAAGTCTTTCTCATGTTGTCTCATTCTGACATTGACTCTTCTGTCTTCCTATTTCACTTATAAGGAACAAAATTTCTGCATTGAGCCCAACTGGATAATCCAAGACACTCTCCCCATTTCAAGGTCAGTTGGTAAGCAACCTTAATGCCTGCTGCAACCTTAATTGCTCCTTGCCTTGCCAAAAAAGGTAATACATTTACTGGTTCTGGGAGTTAGGGTATGAACACATTTGAGGGAGCATTATTCCACCTACCAACAAGAGTGATGTAAAGAAGTAAAAAGAATTAAAAATCCAGTTTGGTGGTGATCACAGCTCCAGTTGGGGCAGCAACTGCCAGATATGAAAAGAAGCAAGGCCAACAGTGCCAGAAATGGCATCCAGTGTCTTGTGTTTATGATGGCTTTGCCAGGTTGCTTTTAGGGTATGATTTTGAAGATGGCTCTGAGTGTCAGCATTCACTTCATTTTTGTTGATTTTGTGCACCTGGATTCTATAGCTTTCTCTGAATTCCTCTGAATTTCAGATAAAAATCCATAAATTACATTTTTACTTCAGTCAGCTAAAGCTGGTTTAGATTGTTTACAACTAAGAAGCCTGACTAGGCCAGCAATTGGTAACAGCAGGGCTGGCAGGAAGCAAAAATGCAAGCAAATGGAAAGACTCTGAGATCAAATGTTTGCACTAGCTAGGGGTAAAAATAGAAAATTCAGCTTGTATCCAGGCATGAGAATTTGGAAGTCCATGGAAATAGGATTAATCATTTATGATTACATGGAGTGATTTGCACTCTAAAGACAAGGCTTAAGGAGAGAAGTGGCCTCTACTACACAACAGTATGTTTGAATTTCATGAGAAATTGCAGGACTGCATGTGAATGTGGCTGCTGTGAATGGTGATGAACAGAAAGAGAATGACAAGTTCAAATCCCTAACTTCTTGATTTAAGACACAGAAGAAAATCTATGCCCTTTCCCTGACTATGCTAAAATAAAAGCATACCATCTTTCTGGAAAAGAAGATTTAAAAACTCATATTTTTGCCAAAGGTTTGAGATAATAAAAACCAAATACAAATCTTCATTGTGCAGATCACCAGATTTCAACATAAATCTAAATGGATTTTCCAGTTCTCTATTTGATTCTCTGTATTTGGGAAATAGCAAAACCCTGGAAATTTAAGTGGGGTTTATGGAAGAATTATCTTGAAACATTCCAGTTTCACATTAAGTTTCTTCTTTTTTTTTTTTTTTTTTTTTTTGCTGTTCCACCGAGTCTCGCTCTGTCGCCCAGGCTGGAGTGCAGTGGCCGGATCTCGGCTCACTGCAAGCTCTGCCTCCCGGGTTCACGCCATTCTCCTGCCTCAGCCTCCCGAGTAGCTGGGACTACAGGCGCCCGCCACCACGCCCGGCTAATTTTTTTGTATTTTTTAGTAGAGACGAGGTTTCACTGTGTTAGCCAGGATGATCTCGATCTCCTGACCTCATGATCCGCCTGTCTCGGCCTCCCAAAGTGCTGGGATTACAGGCTTGAGCCACCGCGCCCTGCATTCCTTGCCTGGTAATTGTTCCCCCATTCTTAAAATGCAAGATGACTACAAGAAAAAAGCCGGTTCTCTTCAGACCTCATTCTCACCACTGCTTATTGTCTCCAGATTTGTAACTAAAATCAGATCGTGGAATGCCTCTGGGGGTAGCAATTTAAAGATCAATCTCAGGAAGAGGTTTACACGTAAAAAGAATGGAAGGATTTAATTAATTTATTTTGTTTAAAATCTGAGAAATGTGTGTAGGAGTGGGTTTTGAGATACTAGACAAAAAAGAACTGTGAAATTTGGACAAAATGTATCAATACATCAATGTAACAAAGAGTTATGGGACCATTGTAATTATTAACATGGTTGCACTGAACTCAGGTCTCAGAGGTTGCCCAAACTGAATGAATTTGAGACATTACAAACTTTCTGACCGTGGAGAATGTAATTCAACAACTTAAGAAGATAGAAATATTGGAATGAATTTATCATATGTGACACAACCATTCACCTTCTGAGTATATTCTCAAGGTGGACCAGTAAGGTTTTGAGAAACACGTGGTGGGCTGCATGCCAGCACCTTTGAAAAATCTCCTTGTGTGTCTGAGGTCTAAAGATGGAAGCAGAAGAAAAATCTGTCTGAAATAGGCTTCTTGATTCCATGGAGATGACAGGATCCGAGCTTGCAGAGGACAAATGGCAACTCTAGACTACCAGAAACAAAGTGAGAATAATATTGTACAAGATAGCAGGACTGTCATGGTAGAAAAAAATATAATGGCATAATTCAGAAGTAATGTTGTCTGTGGCTGATTGATAATGAGAATGATGAGCTGTCTGGGACAGTCATACTTACAGCTTTTATAAACAATAATGACAAATATATTTAGTTCAGGTAAAAGAGAACTCAGATCAGCAACCACACAGAAATTGAATTCCTCAA
>NW_012101399.1:5597368-5599551 GCF_000951045.1 Mandrillus leucophaeus | reverse complement strand
AGTGACCAACAAAATTCCAGTTATTTATTTCCAAAATGTTTGGAAAGAGTATAATTTGACAAAGAAAACTGATACTTTTTTTTTTTTTTTTTTTTGCTGTTCCACCAAATACAATTCAAATGCTTTTTGTTTTATTTTTTTACCAATTCCAATTTCAAAATGTCTCAATGGTGCTATAATAAATAAACTTCAACACTCTTAACGATAACAACACTGTGTTATATTCTTTGAATCCTAGCCCATCTGCAGAGCAATGACTGTGCTCACTTGTAAAAGATAACCTTTCTTTCTGAAATAGTCAAATATGAAATTAGAAAAGCCCTCCCTATTTTAACTACCTCAACTGATCAGAAACACAGATTGTATTCTATGAGTCCCAGAAGACGAAAAACATTTTATAAGTTGATAAAACTTATAAATTTCATTGATTAATCTCTTGGAAGATTGGTTTAAAAAGAAGAGTGTAGTACAAGAATTTCAAGAAATATTTTTAAAGCCACAATTATTTTAATCTTGGATATCAACTGCTTTTAAAGGTGCTTCTCTTTTTTCTTGTCATTGCTGGTCAAGATTACTAATATTTGGGAAGGTTTTAAAGACGCATGTTATGGTGCTAATGTACTTTCACTTTTAAACTCTAGATCAGAATTGTTGACTTACATTCAGAACATAAATGCACAAAATCTGTACATGTCTCCTGTCAGAAAGTTTAATTGGCATGCCACGGAGGATTCTCCCCTTCATCTTGTAAAGGTCAACAATAAAAACCAAATAATGAGGCTGCTTTTGTCACACTAGCATAGAGGATGTGTTGAAATTTAACTTTGTAAGCTTGTATGTGGTTGTTGATCTTTTTTTTTTTCTTACAGACACCCATAATAAAATATCATATTAAAATTCTCTTGTTTTTTTGTCACTTTTCAAAGATTTAAAAAATGTATGTCTACACTAAGGAACTCCAGTAATCTTGAAAAAGCAGATTGAATTCTAACTCTATAGATTAATAATGCGATAACTTTTAAGAATATAAAATAACATATGTTCAGAATAGAGATGTGCTCAGTGAGGAATCCTGCTGATTTTTAGATCATGTTTACTGGAACCCCCGTGGATCATACTGAATGCTGAGGGCATTCTGTCTGGAAGAATCAGTCCCTGGAAATGGTAACATAGTAAATCAAGGTGTCCCCAGAGTGGGAATAATAAGGGAGGAAGTGTTTGATAGTTATCAGAAAGTAATTATAATATGGGTCTGGTGAAACACATTGATATTAAGAAAACTTGTTAAGTACCACACGATCTCACTTCTATGTGGAATCTAAAAGAGTTGAATTCATTGATGTAGAATAGAATGGTGGTTACCAAGGGCTGAAGGTGGGGTGGGTTTGGGAGATTTTAATCTATGGATACATAATTACTGTAAGATAGAAGTAATAAGCTCAAGAGATCTATTGTAAAACATGGTGACCACATTTGAATATTGAATATTACATTCGATAATATAACAATGCTTTATAGTTTTGAAAATTGCTAAGAGTAAGTGTTCTCACCACAAGAAATGATGAGAACCTGAGGTACTGCCTATATATGCATATGTATCTCTGTCTCTCTACATATATATACACACATACATATATGTATACACACACACATATATATAACATATATATATAGAGAGAGAGAGAACTCAAATCAATAGTATGAATTAATAAACTAGATACTTGGAATTTTATTTTAGACCAAGAAAGATATCTGGAACACAATGTTCTGCCTCCTGTATTTGTAACTTAATATATCATGGAGAGTACATTATATATAGCTCTAACTTATTGTGTGTTATTGATCCCAATACTCAGTTTAATGAACACAATAGAGTTAAAATTATTTGTTTGCCTATCTGGTTATTTATTTGCTACCAAGCCTCTAAAGCCCTATCTCACTGTGGGGAAGTTACAGTTAAATGAGTCTTGGTTGAGGTTAGAGGCCATAGACAGTTGTTTTTCTAACCTCTCTTGAGTTAGGGTGTAGGCAAGTGGCCATGTGACCTGAGCTTGGCAAATTAGAGACACACATCTGAAGGTTTCAATCTGGGGATAGTTGTATTCATTTCATATTACTGCTATAGCAAGTTACCATAAATTTAGTGACTTAAAACCACACAGATTTATTGTCTTACATTTCTG
>NW_012101399.1:5584214-5594788 GCF_000951045.1 Mandrillus leucophaeus | reverse complement strand
ACTTACAGGGCCAAGCATTGTTCTAGTCACTTTAAACTTATTAATTTGTGTATTACCCACTTTATTTCAATGAAGTACTAGTATTTTCATTTAACCCCCCCCCCAAAAAAATGAAAAGAAAGAAAATGAGGCACAAGAGATTAAGTAAGTTGTCCCAAGTCCCCTAACTAATAAGAGAGAGGGCTTAGATTTTAACCCAAACATTTTGGCTTTACAGCTAATACTCTAAGGCATGACACTAAACAGTCTAAAATATTTACTATGTTCTTTCTCCAAAAGAAACCTAAGTTAACATTTTTGTGGTACACTGAGGAAAGGTCAAATGCATGACTTTGGGGGAACTATGGAAGAGTAATGATAAATTATTACCAGTTACTACAGATTCATAATGCCACTCTAAAACTTGAATTGGGATTTTGATAACTCACTTCCAGGGTGGTCATAGCTAATTTGGGTACCATAATTCAGGTAGGCATACATTTACCCTATTTAGTAAATCACTTAGTCACAAGATGTTTACTGAGCATCTAATGTGTACCATGTATGGACATTATACCTTATCCTAAGTGAATTTCCTCCCTTTTCTAGGCCATGCCTTCTCTATCTTCATTATCTTCCTCTACCTAGTCATTAGAGTACCATCAGTCACTCTACTATCTCTCCTTGACAATCTTATCTATTTCCATAATGCTAGTCATCAATTAAATTAAAAATAATTCACAAATTGACTTCTGCCTTTGTGGAACTAAAGCCCCATATATTCTATGGACTAATTGAAATTCCCATCAAAGTTTTGAATATATTTAATGAAGCAAGTAATATAAAGCTTTTAAAGAGATCATTCCAGGAAGAGAGAAGAGCAATATCATGAGGAGAGGAATGTTCTGGATATGTTCAAGGAAAAAACAAAGGGAATATGGTTGGGACAAAGTGAGCATCTGGGGGAGGAGTATAAGAGAAAGCCATAGAAAAAGAGAAAGAGACAAATCATGTGGAGTCCTATAAGAAGCGTGACCATAGGTGCAGCTTTGCCTGGGAAAGTAACAGTTTATGCCTATGTTTCCAATGTCTAATAAGATTTAGTATTGTAGAACTCAGAAATATCCTGATCTGATGACATTATATGGTCACCCTAATTTTATCTGGCCACTGAGGATATTGGCTGTTGCCTCAGTTAGATGAGAAGCCACTATGATAATGGATGATACGATCTGGCTTGCAGTTGTAGAGTATTTCCATGACTGCTCTTTTGAAATGACTGTGTGTTAAGAGCAGAAACCATGAGAACAGTCATGAGTCCATTGCAACATTCTAAGCCAAGGATGACAGTCGTCTCCACCTGGGCAGTAATAGTAGAAGTGATGAAAAGTAGTCATGTTCTGGATACATTTTGAATACAGAGCCAACAGGAACTGCTGACAATTCGGATGTGTGGTTTAAGAGAAAGAGAGATATCAAGCATGAATCGAAGGCTTTTGGTCCAAGTAGCTGGAATAATAGAGCTGTAACTAAGATGGGGGAGACTAAAGTAAAAAATTTGAGGAACCCAGTACTTTGAAGCTAGGCATGTTACATTTTGGATGGTTATCACTCTTCTAACCAGACTTGCTGGAAATCAGAGGAGAGGTCCAGGCTAGAGAAACAAATTTAAGAGTTTCAGCATATGGCTTTTACATCCTTAGAAGTAGAAGAGATCAGGCCAGGTGTGGTGGATTACACCTATAATCCCAGCACTTTGGGAGGCCAAGGCAAGAGGATCACCTGAGGTCAGGACTTCGAGACCAGTTTGACCAACATGGTGAAACCTCACTTCTACTAAAAGTACAAAAAAGTAGCCACAGTGACATGCGCCTGTAATCCCAGCTACTCGGGAGGCTGAGGCGAGGGAATCACTTGAACCCAGGAGGTGGAGGTTGCAGTGAGCTGAAATTATGCCATTGCATCCAGCTTGGGCAACAAGAATGAAACTCCGTCTCAGAAAAAAAAAAAAAGAAGAAGAAGTAGAGGAGATCATGAAATAATGGAGTGTAGAAAGAAGAAAATATGAAAACCTGGGATACTTTAATATTCACAAATTGGAGAAATGAAGAGGAAGCAACAAAGGAGACAAGGTCACTAAGATAGCTTGATACAATATTGGTGAAAACATTCTATATAACATGGCATACTTGAAAGATCTCCCCAAATCTCCATATTCTCTAGTCTGCCCCATTGAAGGTTTTCAGAAATCTTGCAAATAATCACCTCTTGAGTCAATGCTGTAAACAAAAAGGCTATCATCTATGGCTAATATTTTTTATTAAACAAGTTTTTCTCTGATATTTTGCTCATCCTTTTTCTCCTTATTGCTTTAATCTTCCTCAAAAATACCTTTACCTTTAAAACTCCTGAAGGCATTGAATTACTTTGCATTTTTGGACCATATCTGCTATGGTGTTTATTAATAGAAGCCAGGTTGCCCTTTGAGGTCCATAAAATTTAGAAATAGGAGTTATGATATTTCTAAATCACATAGAAATATGTGTGATTGTGTAAGAGAAATCACACCAGTTTAGTGATTGTGTGAGAGAAATGATATACTTTCTATTATCTTGAAAATGAGATACCCCATAATGGAGTAGGAAACAAAGCAAAAGTTAAGCTTTGGTTGAGTTCCCTGAAAACAGACTCTAAGGCAGCTAATGATGAGCAGAAGATTTACTGGGGAGTCATCCTTGGAGATACATCTGTAAGGAAATGAGAAATGTAGATTTAGACAGAGGGGGAAGCTGACCCTATGCAATTGACGAAGGTTTCAGAGGACTCTACAGGAAATTCTGGAACTGAGATGGCCCTTCAGAGTTGCTATAATTCACAGTAAGAGGGATGGGTCTTTGTATTCCTGAATCAGACAGTCATTGACTGTGGGCTGAAATTTGGAAGGGGTGGAGGTTATATTTGGTAAAGCAGTGTTCATGACTGGGGGTAATTCTGTGTGACAGACACTGCTGTGAAACCTCAGTAACAACTATTTTCAGTGACTTCTATCAGCTGCTATCAATGTTTTGGCTTTGAAAAGGGCATACATGTGGATTACCAAATTATAAGCTCATCCTATATGTTCGGTACTCTTCTAAACACTATAGGGAAATATATCACATGATATTCCCTCTCTAGGTGTGTGTTGTCTAGGGTAGATAGGTTGAACCCATATGAAGTGGCACAAAAGCATTCAAGACAGGCAATTAAGTGCTAAATTGTGCTGGGCTAACTAAAAAAGATATAGATAATAGGTGAGAAAAAATAATTGGCCAATGATGATTATATTTTCAGGACTGTCTTCTTTAAGAAGATAAAATGTATTGTGCAATAAAAAAGAGTGTTATTTGAGTAAATCCTGGTGAAAGGGAAAACCACTTTGGACTAATAAACAAAAGAAGAGAACAAATAGAAGAATGATTATCCTGCATCCATAGCACAGTGAAGGACCTAGGCTACCTAAATACATTCATTTTAATTCAGCCACAGTATTGAGCAATTATTGAATGCAAGACTCAGAACCAAGTGCCCAAGAGGATTAAAGCAGAATAAAAGATCATAAAATTTAGTAGAAGTATGATGACACAAGCATGTCACAAGACTTAACATAATACTTTGAATTAGAGAAATACAAGACACTAGTGATGGCAGTGGCTGTCGCCATCATGCAGGCTGCAGCAGGGAGGCACAGGGAGGCATGGCTGGGGCTGCACACTCCATGGAGCTGGTGGGAGCCCTACTGCTTCTGAGTTGGTACGGGAGCTCCCCAGGTGCCACTGCAGCTGCCCAAACTGCAGCTGCAGATCCAGGCCTCCCACTCTGTGGAGCAGGCAGGAGCCCTGCCTTCCTGAGTGGGGATATAGCCACCAAAGCTGTGGCTGTGGATCCGAGCCTCCCTGTGCCCTTGGAGAAGGCAGGAGCTTCTACGTGCAGCTATAGCTGCTCTCTGAGGCCCAGGACCTGGGCATCTCTGTAGCCTGCATCCTTGAGGGCCTGGGAAGTTCCCCCTTGCACATCCCCGCAGGCTTGGGGGTGTCTGCTCTGGCTGTTTGGCATCTCTCCTCTGCTGCCCCAGCTCTGATCTCGCCCCCGGTTGCAGCTGAGCCCTCAGGTCATGAATAACAGCGGGACAGAGTCCTGGGCAGAAGTTGATGGGTCCCTAGTAAGGCCCCACCTTCAGGCTAGAGAGGGCCTAAAGGTTAGGGGCCAGGCTACCAGTCCCATGGACTGGAGTGGGGACTCATGGTGCCTCTCCCGGGTCACCCATGGCCACCCATGACCAATTGGCAGGCACTTCCTCCCCTCTGAGGTCCATAAAAGCCCTGGGCTGAGCCAGAGAGGGCAGATGGAGAGGACAGAGAGACAACAGGACAACCAACTGCAGAGAGGAACTACCCTCTCTGCTGAGAACTTCAGAGACCTGCAGAGGCATCTGAATGATCTGCAGAGAGGAGCTACCCTCTCCAGGGCTTCTTCTCTGCAGAGAACTGAACACTCCACAGATGACTTGCCTGTGGAGAGGAGCTACCCACTGTGGGTCTCATCTGAGCTGTTGTAACACTCAATAAAGCTCATCTTCATCTTGTTCACACTTCACTTGTCTGTGTACCTCATTCTTCCTGGATGCAGAACAAGAACTCAGGCTGAACGAGGCACCATGGCCACAGAGGTTTCCAGCCAGAAAATTGACACCCCAAAGATCCTATGATATGAGAATGGCACAAGGAATGAACAGTCATGTCCATTTGGAGGCTCTCAAGACAGGTTACATAAAGCAGGTGACATGTGGGGCCAACTTTAAATAATATAATGTTTTTCAGGTAGCAAGAGAAAGGAAGACCACAGAGAATACTGTAAGGAAAGAGGTGCAGAGTTAGGAGGCATACTTGGCAATTTAAATTATCCCAGTTTCAGACAGAGCATGGGTTTCAAGCAGTGGTGGTGTGAGAGATGAGGCTGGAAATACAGTCTAGACATGAGGCCTTAGAATAGCAAGGTGATGAGTTTTTATTTTGTCTGCTTCTCAATCTAGAGTCATAAAAAGGTTTAAATATTGGAAGGCTGTTGCTTGAGGAGAGCACAAAATCAAAGGAAACATGGGAAGCCATGGTCAGATTTACAGGCAATGAAGAGACACCCGTTGTGGGAAGAAGGAGGCAGATTGGATCTCCGTTTTAGGAAAGATGAGGATGAGACAAAACAATTTTAGCCGGGAACCAGAACACCCTTTCTTCAAAGACGAGACTGAAGAAAGAGTCATAGAATGTAGACATGCTTGCTGGGAAAATTAGGTTAAGGAGGGAAATGGGGTCAGGAGGAGGGAAATGGGGTCAGGCTGAAGGAGAATATCAAAAGTTAGGCAAGAGACGTTTCCATTTAATAAGGACTGAGTGGAAATTTACACAACTTTGGCCTTCCTCACAGCTTTCTACGTGGCAGTTAAACGTGGCAGTGATTCATTTGGAAGGGTGGTTGAACATGATAAAATGTGTGACTGATTGGAGAATACTAGGTCAGAGGCAGCTAAGTCTATTTGGAAATTATCCTTCTGCAGATGGTGGATGAAATCATCTGGCTCCAGAATGAAATCATCAAGGACCAAACTTCCAAAGGAAAGGGGAAAAGAACAGCATGGTGTGTACGTGGTGAGAAGGAGGATGTGGAGGAAACATCACCAAGGGTCTGATTGGGGATACTGTAGCTTTTAATCGTTTTTAAAAAGGAGGGTTCAATTTTGAGGGCTGAGGTTGTGATTAATTCAGGGCTATGAGGAGAGAGAGGAAACTGAACAGAAGGAGGGATTCATTAGTGCTATTGATAAAAATGATTTGGGACCGATTTTCAAATTTTGTCTTGAATTTAAACCACCTGGCGACTGTCCTCAGCCAAGTCAGCAAAAGCACAGCTTTGAAAGAGGTGATCACTTTCTGTGAGAACCCAACAAAGCACAGCATTATGCAAGGAAACATGTCAAATGTCTCTGGGAGGGGCTTGTACTTTAGCTTCCTTTGAGTCTTTAGAGCTAAAATTCTGACTACAGATGTTTTCAATTTATGTTGCTTGTTTTTTTTCTCATTAAATTGGCTAACAAGTGTGACCATTCTGTATCTCCAGCCGCCTTTCATTATAGGATCTATCTTGTAACAGTTTGAACTGCTGGGAAAATTGTTCACATTATGATTACAGTTCTACATTTCTCTATTTATTACCACCTGAATCTACATTTGTACTTCACATACATGCAGACCAATTTTCTGCTGTATCAATGGCATTTAACCATAACTGCTTATATGCATATGCTTTTGGTATGCACTCTTTAAAATGAGGTGAATCATATTCTTTGATTACAAATAAATGCATCTGTGAGGCCAAGGCGGGATGATCACTTGAGGCCAGGAGTTTGAGATCAGCCTGGCCAACATAGTGAAATCCCGTCTCTACTAAAAATACAACAATTAGCTGGGCATGATGGTGCACACCTGTAATCCCAACTACTCAGGAGGCTGACGCAGGAGACTTACTTGAACTCAGGAGCCAGAGGTGGCAGTGAGCCAAGATCACACCACTGCTGTTTAACCTGGGCAACAGAGCAAGACTCTGTCTCAAAAGAAGATACAGAAATGACCAAGAAACATATGAAAAAATGCTCACCATCACTGATGATTAAAGAAATGCAATTAAGACCACAATGCAATACCATCTAACTCATGCAATAAAGGCCATAATCAAAAAATCAAAAAATAATAGATGTTGGCATGGACACAGTGAACAGGAACACTTCTACACTGCTGGAGGGAATGTAAACTAGTACAACCACTGTGGAATACAGTGTGGAGATTCCTTAAAGGACTAAAAGTAGAATTACCATTTGATTCAGCAATTCCACTACTTGGTATCTACCTAGAGGGAAAGAAGTCATTACACCAAAAAGATACTTGCATGAGCACGTTTATAGCAGCACAACTTGCAATTGCAAAAATGTGGAACCAACCCAAATGCCCATCAATCAAGACAGTTTCTTTATCCACCCATATATGTGCGTGTATATACATATATACACCCATATATGTGCGTGTATATACATATATGATGGAATACTACTCAGCCGTAAAAAGGAACGAATTAATGGCATTTGCAGCAATGTGGATGAGTTGGAGACTATTGTTCTAAGTGAAGTAACTCATGAATGGAAAACCAAAACTTTGTATGTTCTTACTCATAAGTGGGAGCTAAGCTATGAGGATGCAAAGGCATAGCAATGACACAGTGGACTTTGGGGAATCAGGGGGAAAGGGTGGAAAGGGAGTGAACTATTAAAGACTACAAATTGGGTGCAGTGTATACTGCTTGGGTGATGGGTACACCAAAATCTCAGCAATCACCACTAAAGAACTTATTCATGTAACAAAACACCATCTGTTCCCCAATAAACTATGAAAATACAAATTTTTTTAATAAAAGAAAATCAACATAAATGAAATCTTCAGGGAATTTTTTATCCTGTAAGATAGTCACATAATATGAATTAAATATCATTTGAGGTTTTTGTTGATAGCATCAAAATAAAATCCAGCAGAGAATTATGAGCAAATTTTTATAGGATTTTGCTAAATTTTTACAGTTTTCTCTCTAGAGCTCCTTATTATGTCTCACTCATGCTTTTGTCCAGTTCAATTTTCAAATATAATTTTCATTTTCTTTCACATTTCATTCTGTTGGTTTTATTGAGTTTAGTCATTAAAGTATAAAAATGAGAATAAGAGATGCATTAGAGCATTAGACATGGCTTCAAGCTCTCTTTTCTGACTTCACAGTTACCTCTGACATCCAAGGTTTAGAATTCTATGACTAAAAAGTAATATTCATATAATACATATTCCTCCTTCACTCTTTTCCTTTTGAACATCTGCATTCTCCAGTGGTCTGTTTCAGGCTCACTAGTCTCCACTTTTGTGAATGATTGCACTCACGTTGAAATCTCAAACAACTACTGGATGTGATGGCTCACCTATCTTTATGTATAACCCTGACTGTCTCCAGCTAGATGCTCCATGGACATAGAACACATGTCCTCAGCCTGCCCACTTTGCTAGTCCCCATCTCAGTACATGCCAACACCTTCCTTCCAGCTTCCTAAGCCAGAAACTTGGAAATAATCTTAAAATCTTGGTTCCTCACCCTCACTCTTTCATCAGATTGCATTGATGCTTTTTAAATATTTCTCAAATCCATCTCTCTCCATGTGCAGTGACATGAACTGCTCTTTCCTGCTTTTCTTATACATTGTTCAACTAATCTTTCTCTTTTTAGTCTTACTGCCATTAAAAATTCTTCCTTCAGTATTGCTGCCAAGGTGATCTTTTTAACATGCAAATCACAATGTGTCTTACTTGCCAAAACACTTCAATATATTGCAGTGAAACTTGTATTGGTATTTTGGGTGGTTCAGATTTTGTTCTAAGGGATTGGCCTACATACAAGAATTTCAACATCCTTGGCCCATCTACAAAATCCCTAAAATATTCCCCAGTCTTTATTATAACCACTAACACCCTACTCACGCATTTCCAAGGGCACTCTAGAGGGTATGGTTACACACCCAGCTAAGAACCACAGATACTTTCCTTAAAACACCTTCAAAATAATTTTCAATCTCTTTATTTCTACACACAAGTCCCTTTACAGATACCTCTTCCTGCTCCTCTAACTTCATCTCCCACCAACCCCTTGTATGCAATCTATTACAGAAACTGCCCACCAGGGGCTCCCCAGGCAAGGCCATGACTTTTAAGCTGTCTCTTATACACATCTAGATGTGTATAAGAGACAGGTATAGGACTATGCATATTTTGGAGGATTTTACAGAAACTGCATTAAACCATTTCTGTAATATATATTACATAAATGTTCCCAACTGGAACATGCTTTGAAGCATACTATTGAGATTTTTATAATATAGTATTATTTTTTTTTTTATGGTAGGAGCTCACTGTCTTGCAAGGGCTAGCCTTGAACTCCTGGATTCAAGTGATCGTCCCACCTCAGACTACTGAATAGGTGGAACTACAAGTGAGCAGCATTGTGCCTGGTTATAATACAGATTTAAGATGTATTTTAGAATCTGATTTCTCATCATTTTATTATTTATATATTTGTTTTCTACAGATTTAAGATGTATTTTAGGATCTGATCTTTCATCATTTTATTATTTACATATTTGTTTTCATCTCCATTCCAGGATTATTAAGCTACTCAATAATTTTTATGCAAATATATTTAGAGGTTTTCAAAATTGAATTAGTTCATTTGGGAACTGTTTTGGTGTAAGAATTAAAGAAAGAAACATGCTTTCAAATGATAAATAGTCACAAATTTACTTTAATAGTATTTACTGAATAAACAGGAATTAATTTTTTTCTATATTAATTCTAATATAGGTACATAGATTCACTTCTAAATATTTTTTGTTCCCTATGACCAGTAGCTTTTTATTATTTTTAAATATTTCCTTGGGCCAGGGTCCACCTTTATTCACCATTTCTGTTTTGGAGAGGATCTTTTTTTTATCACTTTTCTTGCAAATTTTTCATTCCAATAACTTTTAGAATAGTTTTGTCATGTTTTCAGTTTTTATGATCTTATAGGGATTTTCAGTGGGAGCATTTATTAATTTAGGAAAAAATTACATTTTTCAAATATTGAGCTTCCCTATGTTAAGGTAGGTTTAGCCCTAATTTTATTTTACATGTCTCAGTCAAGTGTTATGGATTTTTTTCAATCGGGTTCTGCAAATTTCTTGTCATGTTTAGGTATATGTTGTATGTTGCTATTGTTATTGGATAATAATCCTTTATTCAGTTGTGTTTCTGTCCAGTAGTACTAATAGAAACAGTAACATAATGGTAATAACGATGTATGCTTCACACTAGTACATAAATGATTACTCTCTGAATGTATTTTTCCAGTTACACATAGTATACAATGTTTCATCATTCAATGAATGTATGTTGAACATGCACAAATACTACGAAAATTTTTGGATCCTGTGTAAACAGTCCATGCCTTTGTAACAAATAGAATTAATAGAAAAGACTGACACCTACCAAATAATCACACCCTTTATAAAACATTCTAATTTGTGCTATAAATATAAATATTTATAAGAAGAAATACAGTGTGCCAAGAAAATTGAATGGGGACTATCTTACCTGGGTTGTGGTAAGGAGTGAGGAGCCTAGTAAAGATTTTGTGAGGATGAGGCATTGAGAAGAGTTCTGAAAGGTAAGTACAAGTAAACTGGGCAAAAAGAATACACATGCAAATGATTTTCAGTAGGACAGGGAAGAAGCTTTTAGAAAATGGACAAAATCCCATGTGAGTGGAGCACAGAGAAAGGGAGATAGTGGTGTACGGAAGCCTGGGAAGAAGGCAGGAGTCAGGTCATGCCAGTACCTCATAGTTTGAAGATGTTTGTCTCTATCCTAGAAGCTACCACTGAAGCTTTTTATAATAAGATGAGCGCATGTGTGTTGTGTTAGCTAGGGTGGCTGGGGGGG
>NW_012101399.1:5583300-5584164 GCF_000951045.1 Mandrillus leucophaeus | reverse complement strand
TAACTTCATCTCCCACCAACCCCTTGTATGCAATCTATTACAGAAACTGCCCACCAGGGGCTCCCCAGGCAAGGCCATGACTTTTAAGAACTCCAAGGCTTGATCTATGTTGTTCTTTGTGTCTTACCTTCTTTCATTGTTCAAGACACTATCTTTAACCCTCAAGACTCATTAAGAAAGAGTGTATTCCAGCTACTCTTCCTTGCTTCCTCTACTCTCCAAATTCCAGCCTAGCTTAGATGGCTAGGTCCCATGCTTCCCATATACATACCTAATTAATGTTAGTTATCACCATGTATTTATTCAGCTTAGTTGGTATGTTGGTCCGTTTTACCCACTAAATGGTATAAGCAGCATATAAAGCATGGAATGATTTCCTGTACCATGTGCTGGGTAATAATTTTACATTCCAAAGCAAAAATACCAGTATCTGACATGAAATCCACATGAAAAGCATGTACCCACAATAGATTCTTAGTCTGTTGTGTAAATAATCTGGCACCATTGTGAAATTGTTTTTGTCATGTTAATTTTTAAGTTCTATTCTATCTTATATCTATACTTATTATTTACATTTGTGGAGTGTTTTTTCTCTTTTGTTATTTTTTGTTTTACAAATAATGTTTTAATTTACTTGTCATCAGGTAAAATCAACAGCCCCAGAGGACATCCTAGTGTGTACTACTCTATCCTCAACCTCTGGCTCACTTTTGGGCCTACTACCTTCTCACATTTATAGGAACTGTGAATAAACCAATTAGAGAAAATGACTTTAACTATTCTTTCTATATTCCACGGGAAAAAACAGACAAAAAATATATGTGAGTGTTTTTCTGTGTCTTCTTTGACACTTAATACTATCAG
>NW_012101399.1:5575670-5582455 GCF_000951045.1 Mandrillus leucophaeus | reverse complement strand
TTTTCAGTGGGAGCATTTATTAATTTAGGAAAAAATTACATTTTTCAAATATTGAGCTTCCCTATGTTAAGGTAGGTTTAGCCCTAATTTTATTTTACATGTCTCAGTCAAGTGTTATGGATTTTTTTCAATCGGGTTCTGCAAATTTCTTGTCATGTTTAGGTATATGTTGTATGTTGCTATTGTTATTGGATAATAATCCTTTATTCAGTTGTGTTTCTGTCCAGTAGTACTAATAGAAACAGTAACATAATGGTAATAACGATGTATGCTTCACACTAGTACATAAATGATTACTCTCTGAATGTATTTTTCCAGTTACACATAGTATACAATGTTTCATCATTCAATGAATGTATGTTGAACATGCACAAATACTACGAAAATTTTTGGATCCTGTGTAAACAGTCCATGCCTTTGTAACAAATAGAATTAATAGAAAAGACTGACACCTACCAAATAATCACACCCTTTATAAAACATTCTAATTTGTGCTATAAATATAAATATTTATAAGAAGAAATACAGTGTGCCAAGAAAATTGAATGGGGACTATCTTACCTGGGTTGTGGTAAGGAGTGAGGAGCCTAGTAAAGATTTTGTGAGGATGAGGCATTGAGAAGAGTTCTGAAAGGTAAGTACAAGTAAACTGGGCAAAAAGAATACACATGCAAATGATTTTCAGTAGGACAGGGAAGAAGCTTTTAGAAAATGGACAAAATCCCATGTGAGTGGAGCACAGAGAAAGGGAGATAGTGGTGTACGGAAGCCTGGGAAGAAGGCAGGAGTCAGGTCATGCCAGTACCTCATAGTTTGAAGATGTTTGTCTCTATCCTAGAAGCTACCACTGAAGCTTTTTATAATAAGATGAGCGCATGTGTGTTGTGTTAGCTAGGGTGGCTGGGGGGGGAGTGAGAGGTGACATATTCAGATTTTTACTTCAAATTGATTTCTCTGGCTGTAGTGAGAAGAATGGATCAGAAGAGGGCAAGAGTGGATGCCTGGAAACCTGTCGGAGGCTATTGAAAAAGCTCAGGCGAGACATAATAATTATGTGGACAAGGATAGCGGCAGTGTAGATCAAGAGAAGGATAGGACCTTAGGGAATATTTAGGGGGCAGAATTGGAAATATTTAACAAGGACGGGACTCGCGTGATCTGAGAGAGAGAGAGAGAGGTGACAAAAATGACTCTCAGGTTTCTGGCCTGCCTAAATGGATGGATAATGAGGCTATTGTCTTTTTTTTTTTTTTCTGTTAATTCTGAGAATTTTTGTTTGTATTTTTAAATAAATCAACAATAAATGTATGCCACCATCCTCCCCAAATGTAGATTATTTCACTTTTTATAGTGTAGAATTTGAGGTGTCTATGGGACATGAAAGTAAAGAAATCCACTGACAGATCAAATATATAGGCAAGAAATTTGAGAGCCTTGGAATGGTCTGGGCAGGCTTTTATTGGTAGCATTCCCAAAATCCAAATAAGAAATGTTATTTCTGTAGTTGGAAATTGTTAGTGTTTGTGACTTAATAGTATTACCACATATTTCTGATGCATCTATGTGAACTTATATAATCTGTACAGTTTGGACTTGAAGGAAGTCAAGGAAGACTCACACATGTTTTTAGGCATATAAATACTCAAATTTAAGATATACAGGTCAAAATATAACCAGTTTGGGGGAAAATGATGTTGTAAACTAAATATTGAAAATAAAACAAAACAATTAGGCTAAATTCATATGTGATACACTTTGAGACATATGTCTTATTATTACAGTTTATTCAGTCATGAAAAATCTATTGCTTGCCCTTTTTATCAATAATACTACTCTGACATTTTTAAGGGCAGAGGCAGTGATAATTGGTGTCATGTTGCCTTTGTGGGTAATGTTGTAGATAGATTTTCATTTATAAGCCAGTACATATATGATGGAAGGTATTTGTTGTATCTTTTAAACAAATGGCAAACAAAGTATACCACCACATCTCCTTTTCACTATTGGAAATGAAATAGATCTAATACGGTCAAAGGAATTCCACAAAACAAAAACCACGGACATGACAAAAGCGTGCATTTAATTGGATGCTTTGCAGAGATACATGACCAAAGTTGTGTGCATGGCTTGTCTTTTGGGAGGGTCCCAGTTATTTATTTTAAAAGAAAAAAATTAAAATAGAGCCAACAAATGCAATTAAGAAAAAAAAAAAGTCTTGAGACACAAGGGGACCTACATGTTCTGGTCTAAGAAGCGTGCAAGTAACACAAAGCATTCCAGATACAGTATGACAGAGGAACAGTGAACAAGCATTGGAATAATGCTCTTTCTTTCAGAAACGGGAAGTCTAACAGTTATGTTTTCACAATGGTAGTGATTAAACCATCTTTATTTTTAAAGAATTTTATAGGAAGAATTTTAGCACCATCATTAAAGGAAAAATAATAATACCTTTTTAGCCCTGCCTATCTCCAGTCTTGAAATAATAACAGAAGCATAGCACCTTTCAGTATCTAAAATATAAACAAGAATAGTAAGTCCATCCCAGCTTCTAGAGATGAGGTAGCTCATGCTAAGAAATGTTGGGTCATTTTTCCTATGAAAGTTCAAAGGCCAAATGGTCTAATTCCGATCATCACATTTGATTAGAGTCAGCTCCACAACTGTTTCTAGATCTTTTTCTTCATTATAGGCTTCAGGATGATGAGATTGTACATGTGGAAGAGTCTCAACTTAGAGTCCTTGGACATATGTTTGTAAAGTTCTATATGTCAATTATTTTGCATTCAGTATCTTCTTAAATAAGAGAGTATAAATTTATTAAATGGTATATACTAGTGTAACTTCTATCCATATTGATAGATTGAGTCAAGAGGAGAAAGATATCTTTAAATTTGAATGAGAAAGATGTCTAAACTTATAGTCTTTTACAAAAATTTAAGAAGTTGAAGTAAATTCACTTTGTTCTCCAAAATGCCACTGAATATATATCGAAAAATTCTACTTAAGACAGTGAGAAACTGTTTTTTTTTTTTTTAAGATTCTCCTAAAAGAGTTTCTATTATAGTTACACAATATCAAGACATGCATGTAGGTCTCAATCACAAGTTAAACATTTTAAACTCATTTTTAATTGACAATCTTGGAATGAGAGGTCACAAAAGGGCACTAATTTCTATTTTTCAACTGCAGCCAAGCAAAATAAACATGTGTTGTGGCTCTGTATACCCCACTCTTTAAGCTACCTGCCAGGAAGAAGAATTTCCTCATAAATACTAAGCAACTTTTTCATTACACTGAAATAAACTGAAGAAAACGGAGATTTATTTATTCAATCAGTTTACTTTCTGCAAAGGTGGTCATTGTCATTGGTCATCTTAAACCTAAACTGTTGTATTGAAAAATATTTAAAATCAATTAAAACTTGAGGATTGTAAGTAAAATAAATATTCTGAAGGATAAGGAGGCCAGGCACTTAAGACCATATATACAATGCTGATGCAGGATCAGCCACTACTTCAAGAGTCTCAGGATCAACTTCAAACAGTCAGAGTTCTTGTGAATGGCGGTGGTCATTGATGGTGGTGCTCATTGTCAATGTATCTTGGCTTACTTTACACAAAACAAACTGGCCCAATTTCAACGCCGAATTCCTGGTCTGTGCCGCCAACATCCACAGGGGCAAGATCTATGATGGGCAAGCGTGCCACATTCTGTGTTCTATATTCAAAGACAGTCTTGCCCACATTTCCATTTCGCTTCTGAAATTAAATGGTGCAATGGGTTAAACGTACATACAATTTTTTCCAAGTATGTTACACAGCAACCTTCCCAGACAACTTTTATAATGTAAAGGCAATGATTTTTAGAGTACTCCTTAAAAAAAAAAATGAAAACATAAAGTGAGATATTAGTGTACTTATGTAACAGAATTTCTTTCATGCTTTAAGTAAATTTTCTTTGTTCTTCTGCAGCTTCCCAAATGGTCACTAGCAACATAAATTATGAAAGCTTTTTTTGTTTTTCACAAATGAAACTATAATTCACCATTCAGTATTATTTTTGTTTTATATCTCAATATGCAAGTGGGGAGACTTACAAATTGGTGAAAAACTAAAGTATCTTGGATTGATTACGCATTTTAGAAATAAGGCATTTTAAGCATGGGACTGAGATTCAGTAAGTTAAATAACTTGGAAAAGAACCAAAGAAAGTCTGCAGAAGAACTGGATCAGATCTTAGGGATCCAGTTCTTTCTTTACTATAAGGATTCAAACCTCTATCACGCTTCATGTGCTAACACACACTCAAGTTTACCCTAAGGAATGACTATAAACTGCTATTATGCTCATACACAAGGTAAAATTGCCCCCAGTTCTAGTGCCATAATAGTATTTTTAACAAAAATAATTTTTTTTCCTCAACCAGACCAATGTAGATCAAAAAGTACTTACAGAGCAAGTGTCTTGAAGAACGATATACCGGAATCTAATATTTCCCTCTGCTTTGATATCTAAGTCATTTGCCCCTTTGAGAACCACAGCTTTTTTGAGGTTCTTAGCTTGATCATCCATGTATCCTACACTGTTTTTACAGATGTAAGTAATGTTCTGGGAGGCTTCTTTTGATAAAAGGCGCAAGAAAGTCATCTGAGTAATGGCTGTATTAGGTGACTGGTGGTCTCCATAAGCAAACTAGAAAAACAAAGAGTCTTTGTCATACACAAGACTGGAGCGTTTCATAATGCCTTACACATGTATAGATAAATATATAAATTGATTTCAGATAAATCAATTTTGAAGAGTATTACTTTAATTATTGTCATAAAGCAAGCCATTCTACCTGTACATCTAAACATATCTTAAAATGTCTATGAATACTCAAAAGAACCTCTGTCCTTACTAACCCAAAGGGTAATGAAACCAATAATAACAATAATTCACCAGAACAAGCATAAGTATTTTTAAATCTGCTTCAATCATGTATCAAAAATAACTCATTATTTTTATTGCTAATTATAATAAAAATTAGGAATTAACTAGTAGTATAAAATCTTTTTACCCCAACTATTACATAATTGTAGGAAATACATATGAAAAGTTTTCCATGAGCTAACAAAATAAATAATCAAAAAATTTTTTCTAAAGACTCTTTCCTACTCACCTTCTACTTTGAGCTTTGGTTTCAGCACTCCCATTTGAGGGTTTTATTTTACATATTGTATTAGCTAAATTACATTTCAACTATTTATATTTAAAATTTAAAATTTTGTGCTCATTAAATGATGATAGATACTAGCTTATCTTGTATACACCCATAATGTTCTCATATAATGTTTATTCTGAACGTGATTTCTAGGAAAAGGCCAGAAGCAGAAGTGAGAAGAAAATTTCAATTAGGCTGCCATAAAGAAATGCAATATGAAATATTCACATTGCAATAGGCAGTGGCAAGACCAGAGAGTTGTCTGAACACCAGACCATGACAGAAACAGAGTAGACTGGGAGTCAGAAAAATATCAATAGACTTCATAACATTACAAAGATGCCTTAAGTTTAAATAATATTAAAAATTTTACAAAATGATTCAATTATTTAAACATTATTATAGCAGTTATCTAATATTAGTTTACCGTCTATCCCATAGTACAAGACCCTAAACTAAGAATTTTATATCCACATGGAAACTATAGGATAAACATTATCACCCTTACTTTAAGCTAGCAAAACTGAGTCTCCAAAAAGTTCGGTGACTTTATAAGGCCCCAAAGTCAGTACGAGATCCTGGTGAGGTAACCAGGTCTCCTGAAGCTGAATATACAGAAATCACTGTTTATCAACTGTGGCAAGATCCCTTCTAGTACACTCCACAGTCCATGTCACATACATTAGAGGAATTTACAGTAAAAATAATTACTTTTCTATATTTCATCAATGAGAAAATTTTTAATTCAAAATTTTTGTTAACTTGACTCATAGCAAAACCTTGTTTATGCAATGGTATTACAATTGTAACTAATGAGAATATATCACTTCAAAATAAACATGGCAAAATAAGCCTGGTTAAAAAAAATAGCAAAGTCCTAAATAAATCAAAAATATGTAATAAGTAGTAAAAAGTAAAGAATACAATTTTAAGTAAGCATATTAAATTACCTGAGACCCTCTGTTCATATCAAGACCATACCAAACAGGCTTATTGTCAGGAGATTTACTGGCCCACCAGGTTTTACGTGGTACACTGGATGGGTTTGCTGAAATACATGTTTCTCCTGTTTCCATGTTGCAGTAAACTTTGATTGCATCTTCAACAGAGCCTTGGTTAGGATCAATCCAGTATTCACCTATTTTTCAAAATAGAAATTTTACTAAATAAAGACAATCTCAATCACGATTATAAGTTTCCAAAAAAATTAACAGAGGGTTTGAAAATATATACTCACTGATTAAGGATTATTTTAAACAAGAGCACCCCTTAAGAAAAAAGTAACTGTTATGCATTGGGGGCCTTTCTACATTCCAGTCGCTATTTTAAGGCGCTTTGCCAAACCATGCACTTAAGGCTCAAAACATCCATGTGAAGAAGTATCATTACTCCCATTTTACAGATGAGAAAACAATACTGAAAAGAGACAATCTACACAGTAAGTGGCTTTGCCAAAATAGATGTGTTCCCAATATTTTAAAGCAAATTAGAATTAGAGTGTAATAAAATAATCTAAATAATGTAATACAATAATGTAAAATAATGTAACATCAAAACCATGAGTCAAGTGAATAAATGAG
>NW_012101399.1:5572458-5574020 GCF_000951045.1 Mandrillus leucophaeus | reverse complement strand
TTTCACCGTGTTAGCCAGGATGGTCTCCATCTCCTGACCTCGTGATCCACGCGCCTGGGCCTCCCAAAGAGCTGGGATTACAGGCGTGAGCCACTGCGCCCAGTCTGTTTTGTGACTTTTTAATGACAGCCATTCTGACTCATGCAAGATGGTATCTCATTGTGACTTTCATTTTCATTTCTCTGATAATTAGTGATGCTGAGCATGTTTTTTCATGTTTTCACAAAATTGACTGTTTCCACCATTAAATTATAAGCTCCATGATATGTTTACTATTTTTATCTCAAATCTATCACTAAGTAGAAAGTCAGTAACACATTTTGGAATGCAGTTGAGAATAAAACAAACAGAAACAATGGGTTTTGCTCAAATGGGCTGCTGTCTACTCACCACTCTGCTTTGCGGAATGGCAAAGCTTTAGGTCGTCACATGTGCGGGCTGGGTGCTTTTTCGAGCCATCGGGGCTGCGCATGGTTTCAATCTGACTACTGAGTGACTTCAGGGTAGCATGAACCCCTGGGTCCGTTTTGTTTTTGTCATCAGGCGCCGCCTGGTCTTCAGTAAACTCAGGAAGTGGATCTGACATGCTCTCATCATAGTGCCCCATGATATCCCCAAGAGCAGCTGTAAGGTGGCCAGGAGGACCCGGAGGGCCAGGTGGGCCAGGCTCACCAGGAGGGCCCTAATCAAAAAGAAATTGGAAAGACATTTAACACATTGTTTTGGTTTTACTTAACTGGTAGAACTTGGTGCATAGGGAGTTCCAATGAGACACTCCAATTTGACAGTAAAGGGAGATCTATGACTTGTGCCCTTTTGTAACTAGATGGGGGTGGTCTAACAGGCCATAACATTCAAGGATGAGAAATGATGCCTAACCATTTTTCAGGCAACATATCTTCAAGTCAGCATCCAAGATAAAGAAAGATCAAAGCGCAAAATATTTGCTTAGGTGTTTATCTTGAAGATACAACATATTTTCTGTTAATAGCATGGAGATAAGTGTGTTCATTTGCAAACTATTTTGGTCAAGATACAACCAAAATGTTTTAAAAGTATTTTTGGACAGAAGCTGAACAAAGGATGCAGGGGAATAGTGGCTGCTGGTGCTATAAGATCACATGTCAATAACAAGAAAATACCCACAAGAAACACCCACAAGAGAATTATACTCCTACTTCTAAAGGAGAGGGAGAGACACACCGGAAGTCCTTTTATGTGCATTAATTACTATACAGATAAAAATTATCTGCTTAAGCAAAATTGAAGAAATAGTCTTGGCTTTTAGAGACAGGGTCTTGCTACTATGTTGCCCAGGTTGGATTCAAACTACTGGGCTCAAGCAATCCTCCTGCCTTCACCTCCTGAATAGCTAGAATTACAGGTATGTGCCAGGGTGCCCAGTTTTCCTTAGCCTTTTAAATCACATGAATAAGGAGCCCACCTGCCTTTTTTTTTTTTTTTTTTTGCCAAATAAGATACACTGAAATGAGAGGGAGATAAGCACAAAAAGTGGCAGAGACTACGAAATGGATCCTCTCTATTAATTCCCTTCTGCACTT
>NW_012101399.1:5568166-5569673 GCF_000951045.1 Mandrillus leucophaeus | reverse complement strand
ACATCAAAACCATGAGTCAAGTGAATAAATGAGTTGAATTACAATTAGAATGCTATGAATCATTTCATTGGCTCTTTTTAAAATTAATTTTCTCATATATAAGAGATTCTTAAAACAGGAAATACCAAGGCAGTGCTTGGTGGTAGGCATACAGTCAAATACACAATTTAATATGCATTTGCATATATGGATGTGTGTATATATACATATTTGTGTGTATATTATATAAATAGTATGTGAGAATTGCACTTTAAATGAAATGAAAGTGCCAGAATGTAATATACAGAGTTATAAAATTGCCCTTTCTTCGATGATAATAATTTTAGCTATTCCTGTCAATGTCATTTCAAAATTAACTTAAATTCTTAAGCACTTTGTAGCTCATTTGTCTCCTGTGACTTAGGATCCCTCTTCTCTAGGTCATATTGGATTAATTAAAATGACAGAATAAGGTAAACTTTAAGCCTGGTACATGCAACTAGGGCAGAACAACTATTTGATTCCAAAATGTCTTGGAACCTCATAATAATATAATCCCACCAGCAGATATTCCAGAAGTATGACTCACAGAACATTAAACTACATGAAAGGAATTACATATTTAAATAAATTTGGGAAATATATGCTTGATGATCCAACAATATGTTAACATTAAGACACTGACAGGTCATGTAAGTAAATAAACATTTTGAACAATACTTAACCAATTATTTTCCACATTTCCACGAAATGCTTTCACTCCACAAAAATATCAATATTTTAAGATTTCTGGATGGAAATGGAACTACCATCATGAGACTGGATTATTAATAGGATATATCATCTATTATAGTACTTTTTTTTAAAAAAAGTTAACTTTTATTTTAGATACAAGGGGTACCTGTGCAGATTTGTTACATAGGAATATTGTACGATGCGGAGGTTTGGGGTTCAGATCCTATCACCCAGGTAGTGAACATAGTATCCAATAGGTAATTTCTCAACCCTTGCTCCCATCCACACTCTCCCCACTGCAGTGGTCTGCAGTGTTTATGGTGTCATATTTATGTCCATGTGTGCTCATTAGCTTTTACTTATAAATGAGAACATGCGATATTTGGCTTTCTGTTCCTACATTAATTTGCTTAGGATTACGGTTTCCCGCTGCATTCATGTTGCTGCAAAGGACGTGATTTCATTCTTTTTTATGGCCACATAATGTTCCATCATATGTATGTACCACATTTCCTTTATCGAATCTACCACTGATGGGCATCTGCGTCAATTTCATGTCTTTGCTATTGTGAATAGCACAGTGATGAATATACGAATTCATGGGTCTTTTTGATAGAATGATTTATTTTCCTTTGGTATAAACCCAGTAACAAGATTGTTAGGTCAAATGGCAGCTCTGCTTTAAGTTCTTTGAGAACTCTCCAGACTGCTTTCCACAGTGGCTGAACTAATTTACATTCCCACCAATAAGTGTATAAGCATTCCCCTTTCTCCAAAGCCTTGTCAGCATCTG
>NW_012101399.1:5557848-5566581 GCF_000951045.1 Mandrillus leucophaeus | reverse complement strand
CTTTTTTTTTTTTTTTTTCTGCCAAATAAGATACACTGAAATGAGAGGGAGATAAGCACAAAAAGTGGCAGAGACTACGAAATGGATCCTCTCTATTAATTCCCTTCTGCACTTCCCCAAGGAAGAACTCAGCAACTTGAAAGAATCAGGTGACAACCTGAAGAGACACATAGTCCACATCTCATATAGAGAGTAAGATCTGGGAGCAAGAACTCTCCAGAAGGCTGGAGTTCTACCATTGGCTCTGCCACTTGTTATATGGCTCCAGACAAGTTGCTTTCACCTTCAGTGCCAATGTTTCCTCACTCTCAAAGGGCTGTTACATAATCTTTTTTTCTTTCTGTCTCTAAGGTCATATATTGACTCCATGCAGTCCTTTATACTAATTTCAGGAGAAAAGACTTTTTTGATATATATCAAGGACCACTGAATCACAAAATAAAGTCAATCAACAGCCACATAAGCCAAAGGTATTCCAATTCTCTAGCTGTTTCCCATTCAGAGTTAGAGAAACAAATGAATAGAAAACATTTCTCTTGTCCATAGGAAATATAAGACTATTTGATCCACATAAGAAATAAATATCCAGCTTAACAGTATTGCTATGAAGGGCAAAGGAAAAGTAAGGAAGAGAAGGTTAAGAAGACCAACGAGGAAGAAACACCATAGAGAGAAGCATAAGCTCATATACAAACATGCACATGAGTACACTTGTGCATGGAAGATGTATGAAGATGTTTTCCAGACTGAGAAGCAAGAATCTAACTAACACAGTATACAGCTTTGTGTCATCCTCAAGTCAACACTACTGAAACTTTTTAACAAAAAGTTTTAATCGAAGTCCTCCCTGAATGTTGTTTTCAATGGAGAAAAACTTCAATTTCATACTCTTCATTGTCCAGCATTTTTATGGCATTTTCATGAAGTAATAACTATACCTCACAGACATTTAAAATATTGCCCTTGAGAGCAAATCAACATTTTCATCACTTTAATTATAAATACAATTATAACTTGTTCTTTGCTCTTATTAGTATCACATTGTGCTAATGTCTGGGTAGGCTGGACTCTGATTTTATGTGCTCTAACGTATCTGTATTAAAATACTTGAAATGGTTACTTATACAAACTCTTGTGTGACTTCTAGGTTTGTTTTCAGGGTCCCTTAAGTCTCTGTCAATCAGGCTGCACAGACATTTCTTGGATGGAATCTGAGCTATTGAAATGAATAGCATTTCTTGCATGTAAACCCTTGTGACTTTACCTCAGGTCCTGCTTCTCCTACACTGCCTCGTACACCTGGAGGTCCAATTGGCCCAAGTGGCCCAGGGTTTCCTTCTTTACCTGAAGGACCAACTGGGCCTGGAGGACCCTGCAAGAAACAAAGACTGCAGTTTAGATTCTCTGAAGAAAAAAATGTTACAATGCCTTTTTACATATGGAGCTGGTACAGTGATTTCTAAGACTCATTTTCTTACTGATTAATAAATGAACTTCTGGTACTTTGTAACATTTATGATTTCATGACATAGGAATTTTCCATCATCCATGCATGGTAAAAGACAAATATGAGTTTACATCTTTAATGGGCTAGTCATCTACTTTTATTGGTAGTAACTTTCATTAACCCTCACATATTGTAAACTTAGAAATTCAATTAACTCGAAAGAAGAAAATGACAGAAGTTAGAGTGTTTTAGTGAAATTTTTGTGCTTATGCCTCAGAATATCATCATGGACTATTATTCTCAATTTTATGTAGGATTTTTTACAGTGTATTTAGATGCACCAGAATTGCTTTGAATTATTTTTTCTAATTTTTTCTACAAAATGTTTTCTATTTTCCTAAATAATTACATACATCACTTGTCTTATGACATCAATGACTTATTACAAGCAACATTAATACTAATGGAGAATTTCTAAAAGTTTCAAATATTGGCTTCATTTTATTATTTACTTCCAAATTAGCCTTATGTAAACTACTTCTGAGGAATTATCACAATTACTTAAAAGACAAAATATATTCAGCCTCAAAATCTGTCTCCACTTCATAGTAAATCCTATTATACCATCTTAAAAATTGAAAGTTTAACAGAAATTTTAATTAACACAATGTAACAAAATGAACTAACAGAGGAATATATCCAAACCCTAGGTAAGAAATTTTAATGCTGGCCCATGAGGTAATATATCATATTTCATAACATTTCTACTTAAAATTAATTGCTAAATAGCTTGTCTCATATGTGTGTTGCCAACCTCAGAGATGAGCCAACTCCAGCTTCAATAACATGAAAATGATACTCAAGCATTAGCAGTACATCAACAAAGGCATTATTATTTACACCTGCAACTTACTACTTTTTGTTACTTACTCTTGGACCAAATGGTCCAGGGATTCCAGCACTTCCTTGTTCACCATTTGGACCCTAAGTAGGAATACAATAAAAAATGTTGCCAAAATATTTGGATCCTGCATTGTGCCATTCTCAAAAATGTTCTATCATTGACTTTAGCAGCATAAACTACTTTGATTAAGTCTTCAATCTCTGCAATGTCTACATGAGTTGACCAATGTTAAAGACATATCTGTAGGAGTAACAGTGCCTATAGCTTTTGCTGTATTTCTCCCCTACAAAATTATAGCTTATTATTGGCAATTACCACTTGTTATTCATCAAGATATTCTTTGAACTGAAAAGAAAATACAAACATATCCACCTATTTTATAGGCAGATAAATGTTCATGTCAAGTACCCGTGTATTTTCAACTGGAGGGCAGAATAACACTTAAAGGAATAACTTACAGGAGGGCCGGGAAGACCCTGAAGACCAGTAAAGCCTCTGTGGCCCTTCTGACCTCTGTCGCCTCGGTCTCCATGATCACCTTTGTCACCACGAGGTCCTTGGGGTCCCTAGAAATAGAGATACGGCATGAAAATTACTTGCTACATATTATTGTTGAGACTACAATTTACTAAAATTTTGCTTTTTATAACTGTATTTACTACAATTTTGAACATGGTACTTTATATGGTTACTTATCTAAATAGTATTAGACCTAGAAATGTCTGTTTATTTTTCCCAAAGAATGGTAGGTGATCACTGAAAAAAGATACATAACAATAGTTTTCTAAATATTTATCTTACATTCATACTAAAATTAGATATTTTTGTTTGATCTAGCCTATCTGAAATGTTTTTTAAAGATTGTGTTTCACAGATTTAGTTGATATTATATATAAAAATATTGCCACTATATATAGATTCTTTTAAATTAAAACATTTCATACTTGCCATGTGTAACAATGAAATGATTTTAAATTTACATATGCAAATAAACTAGCTGGATATGACAGTTGCAACTATATTAAGAAATTGGCAAAAACTTGTTTGAACAAATTAAACAGAAATATCATCTTTAAGCCACTTTCCTCTAAAGAACAAAGCAACTCTAAGTTATCCCATATCTGCAACATCTGTAACCAAATCCAGTGATCTTGACGCTACAAAGAAAGCCATAGCTAAGGATCTTATTTTGGGATAGAAGCTACACCCAGAGAAGAGGTGAAAATTATCTGATCAATCTCAGATGTTTTGTTATTGTTGTTAGTGGTGTTGGTTTGGTTTTGTTTCAAGTCCTGGGAAATTAAAAACAGCTCCAGGGAATCAGTGGTTCACAGTAAACTGACAAGTGACATAGAGTCATCTACTATAGAACTGGCTTCTGTTGCTTTTAGTGTTTTCCCAAAAGAGAATTGGATCCCTATTTATCTGATTTTGGAAGATGACTGCAATCAGCAAATCAATTGGCTCTCAGGTTAATTTTTCCCTTATTGTTTTGATTTTGAATTTATATTTCCTAATTATCATACAGTATAGGAACCCATTTATAATAAAAATAAGATGATTTCAGTAACTTTTATATATTTTATATAACAATGTAAATTTAAATACTATCAAAATCAGCCTGAAGTTTTTCATAATGTTCGAAAGGTTCTTTTATTTGGGGGATGACCCAAAGTTTCATCATTAAAAATAAACTACATCAGAAGCCACCTATTTGAATTATTAACTACAATGTATTTATTCACAGAAAACAAAATTACAATGTTTCTATAACTGTTCACTTGACATGCATGCAACTATAAAATATTCGCCGGTCAAGCTCAAATTAAAGCTGGCCATGATTTTAAAAGTATAACTGTTCTTTTTGAGAATAGACATTGATTTACCTGATGGGCATGAAAAAGCATGTGACCTATTAGATTGCACATTGGATGATTCATTCATGGTAAGACATCTACATAATAATATTAACCTGAAAGTGACTGATTTCAAATAGCACAAAGATCAGAACATAGAAAGAAAAATCTAGTTGAAAATGAAACATAATATTTGAATAGTGCTTTTCAAGTTTACAGAGAGCTTTCAAATCCATTTTCCTATGTAGTTTTCAGAATAGCTCAGAGAGAAATACACTATAATCCCTATTATTTTAGGAGAAATCTGTGACTTTAAAAGCCTCCATGATTATTGATAGAATTCATGGTTAAATTCAGAAGAATTGTGTTAAAATTATAAAAATAAACTCATATTATTTTTAAAAATAAGAGTAAACTCATATAATTTTTAATTAATATTTTTGTTCAAGCTTGAGGAATTTCACATTTTTCGGTTATGAATCTTATACTATATTTCTTTGGGAGTATATTTTATATAAGAAAACATTTTTAAAAAAAACAAAAACAGAGAACTTACAGGTAATCCACGTTTCCCAGCTCGACCAGGTGGTCCTATAGGACCCCGAGAACCCTAAAAGAAATTTACAAAAAAAATTGGCATGTAAAAAAGATATTCACATATTATATAGATATAGGATGTCAAAAATATGTTTATAGTTGGATGCTTTTATATATATGTGAGTGTATGTGTATAGTCTTATGATTAATTAATTGAAATCAGGCAAATGTCTATCTGTAGATAAGACTGTGGTCACTATAACTTCAATGACACTTTTATGGTCAATTTTATTCATCGACTTCATTGAATAAGTATCACCTTAGTTGAATACAGTAAGACAATACTCATTTACATTTAACATGATGCATACTTATTACATTCTCAAACTACAGCATTTTCCCATGATGGAAGTCAAAGCATCAGTATCTTCTATTCCCTCTTAGAAATGAAATTTTGCCTTTCAGACTACGAAACATATACTAGTTCATAATTAGCTGTTTACCATTCATTATTTAGAGTTCTTAACGAAGTGTGCATGTATGACTGTGTGTGTGTGCATATATGCAGCTTATAACATAGCATATGGGTGTGCAAAACTGTCAGTGTGAAACTGACTCCCTCCTTACCGGATCTCCTCTTTGTCCTGCATCTCCTGGAGCACCCACAGGGCCAGGAGTTCCAGGGGCACCCTGAGAGCCTGGCAGACCTGCAGGCCCAGGGTCTCCACGATCACCCTGTCAAGAGTAACCACGATATTATTTTTTAACATTTATTCTAAACAACAATATTCCATATGCTTATGTTATTCTTATAATATTAATAGGAAAAATATGCCCTTTAAAACTTATTTTTATTTATTATTTTACTTAACTATTTTACTTATATTTACTAATTAACAAATCAAATTGAAAAGAATAAAGTTATTTCCCCCTAATTTCAGGTCTCATCCTTTCCTTCACCTACTCCCTATTGCTTGCACAGTCAAGAGCATTGGGGTATAGGAGTGATCACCTCCAGAATTTATCATGTTTTCCAGAGCACCAATCTTTAAGCTGGAATATTGGTATACTTGGAATACACAAAGACTTTCCAAAGATTGTGAAAACAAAGAAAATTTTAAGGAAACCACCTTCCAGATTTTCCTCTCCATATGTATTCTTTCAGAAAACTAAATTTTGATTATCCTTCCTTACTTCCCCTAAATAATCCACCTTCTCTCATTTTGCAAAAGAAAAGCAGAAATCATACCATCTGCAATCTTATTATGATTCAATGTCCCAAGGAATAAATACCTCTAGGCACTGAACTAAGGGACTTTTCCAGAATGCATAGTTTACTTGAGTATAAAGCTACGAAGGACTTGGAAAATAAAGAGGCTCCTTTTTATTTTATCCAGATGACACAATTATGACAAGGCTCCAAATATTACTTGTCTCCTTAAGAAGTCACAAGTGAGATAAGCGTTATATGAACATGTCTAAACATAAATATTTGACTTGAAAAATGGAGTCAGACTATATTTTCTGACAAAAAAATTGTCTTATTTGACTGATAAATTTATCAACCTAGATAAACTTTGGCAATTAGGTTACAGAACGGATACATAATACATTGAATAAGCTAAACTGGCAACTTCAAGGTTTTGGAAAAAAAAAAATACTTGCCCGGGCACGGTGGCTCATGCCTGTAATCTCAGCACTTTGGGAGGCCAAGGCAGGCGGATCACGAGGTCAAGAGATCGAGACCATCCTGGCCAATGTGGTGAAACCCCGTCTCTACTAAAAATACAAAAATGTGCTGGGTGTGGTGGCACGCACCTGCAGTCCCAGCTACTGGGGAGGGTGAGGCAGGAGAATCACTTGAACCCGGAAAGTGGAGGTTGCAGTGAGCCGAGATAGCATCACTGCACTCCAGCCTGGCAACAGAGCAAGACTCTGTCTCAAAAAAAAAAAAAAAAAAAAAAATTACTTAAAGCACTTGTACATTTAGAGTTTACCAGGAATCACCTCCTTTGCAACTATTTAAACTTGCGATTTTAAAAAGGTGATGGCAACTTAAAATAAGTATAGAGATTTATAGATTTTCATAATTACTTCAGCAAAACCTTTGAAGATGGTTGCACTATATAATATAAATTGACGAAGGAAAAAGCCCAAGATGCCAAGAGAATTTGCAGTCTGTGAATTACAGTAGATGAGCGTACTTTAGCCCAAGCTTTCTCCAAATCCTTTCTTCCCCTTTTTTTCAACATGAGGTTGAGTGTCTATCCTCTACTGGAGTCTTTAAACATGTCTTTTAATATACAAATGCCCAGTGGCATATGTATTAATTATATTTAAAGCATTTGAAAATGGAGGTTCAGAAAATCTGCTTAAGATTACATAGCTAATTACTTAGGGAAACAATATACCAAATCAAGTCTGACTGGCTCCAAAGCCCATTCTGCTACATGATGAGCTTTAATTACATCATAGCAGACTTTGGAGTGGGGAGTGATTTTGCCTTCAGTGACTGATCTCAGCAGCCTGAGACAATTGTGCAACTGCCAGAAGGGACTGGGGCTTCAGAGAAAGTTGAGGACATGTTCAGTTCAGCACATTCTAATTTAAAACACATCATGGAATATACAGTGTTTAAAAAGCCACATGGCTTATATTCTCATAGGGCATTCGCTTTAGATGGTGAGTGGAAAAATTTAGACATTACACAGCACTATTTTGGCTTTCATACTTTTGTTAATGAGTTTAAAAGTTGGAACACGTCATATATATCCTCATCCAAAGCCTTTATGTTGAACCAAAGATGGAATCAATTTTATCTTTCTGCTCTGAAAAAATACCATCTTAATTTGTTATATATTCAATATCATTTCATTTATAATATTTAAAAATCATGGCCTTACAGAAACAGTTGTTATTCAGAAAAATCAGAGGTGCATTGGAACTATCAGGAAAAATGATAGTTTTTAGTGTAAATTAAAAAGATTTCAGATTGGCATGACTTTAGATTTTATAATAAGTGAATTGGCTCTTACACGTTCTCCAACGGCACCATCTCGTCCTGGGGTACCATCATTGCCAGCTGGACCCTATAAAGAATAATGATTTGAAAAACTACTTAACTGAGTAATGAAAAAAATCTTCATTCCAATTGTCAGAAAAATGACAGCATGTTTTACACCTCTGTTTTATAAACTGTAAATTAGCATTTATGCAAATGTCAGCAGAAGAAAGGTTTCTACCTCTTTTTCATTATTTTGAATTACTGTAAAATTAACACATTCTTACTTAATCCATATTCTTCATTTATATTTCTTCTTTTGAAAAGTGAAAAATCTACAAATATTTTGAAATTGACAGCAATTACATTCTTGCCACTTTATGTTTTGCTTGTATTACCAATGAAAGGTTTTTCTTACATTTGTTTCTTAAGATTATTCAAATAATATCCTTAAAGTTTTGAAATAAAATAACTGTGTTTCAATGATATTAAACTACTTTAAGAAATATATAGTCTTCCTTTTCTATTTTATTGTGATTTTTTTCATAAACATGTCTTTACTATTTGATCAAAAATTGTTCCAAAAGCTATTGATTCTTTCAATAAAATGTTACATTAACTGTTTGATGATTCACTACTTAAAATGCTGAACAGAGGATATTCCAACCTTTAACTTCTCAAATTGCCTATCAAACACTGATTTCCTCCCAAAAGTGCCTAAAGGAACATACTATCCATTATGTTACTTTATAGTGATATTTAAGTAAAATGATCTCTACTAACTTTGCCCTTTTCACAAGCTGGAATAGCTATATTAATCCTATCACCAAAAAACTTGGCAATTTTGATAAATATGCCATTACAAAATGAAATAATAACAAGGGGAAAGATGAATGGATGTGTCTTTTTACCTTCAAAACAGTTTGGCAACAGCTTAAATGAACTAAAATACTTAGCTCCAGACTAGATGAAGGTCAGTGCAAAGACA
>NW_012101399.1:5475833-5557798 GCF_000951045.1 Mandrillus leucophaeus | reverse complement strand
AATATTTAAAAATCATGGCCTTACAGAAACAGTTGTTATTCAGAAAAATCAGAGGTGCATTGGAACTATCAGGAAAAATGATAGTTTTTAGTGTAAATTAAAAAGATTTCAGATTGGCATGACTTTAGATTTTATAATAAGTGAATTGGCTCTTACACGTTCTCCAACGGCACCATCTCGTCCTGGGGTACCATCATTGCCAGCTGGACCCTATAAAGAATAATGATTTGAAAAACTACTTAACTGAGTAATGAAAAAAATCTTCATTCCAATTGTCAGAAAAATGACAGCATGTTTTACACCTCTGTTTTATAAACTGTAAATTAGCATTTATGCAAATGTCAGCAGAAGAAAGGTTTCTACCTCTTTTTCATTATTTTGAATTACTGTAAAATTAACACATTCTTACTTAATCCATATTCTTCATTTATATTTCTTCTTTTGAAAAGTGAAAAATCTACAAATATTTTGAAATTGACAGCAATTACATTCTTGCCACTTTATGTTTTGCTTGTATTACCAATGAAAGGTTTTTCTTACATTTGTTTCTTAAGATTATTCAAATAATATCCTTAAAGTTTTGAAATAAAATAACTGTGTTTCAATGATATTAAACTACTTTAAGAAATATATAGTCTTCCTTTTCTATTTTATTGTGATTTTTTTCATAAACATGTCTTTACTATTTGATCAAAAATTGTTCCAAAAGCTATTGATTCTTTCAATAAAATGTTACATTAACTGTTTGATGATTCACTACTTAAAATGCTGAACAGAGGATATTCCAACCTTTAACTTCTCAAATTGCCTATCAAACACTGATTTCCTCCCAAAAGTGCCTAAAGGAACATACTATCCATTATGTTACTTTATAGTGATATTTAAGTAAAATGATCTCTACTAACTTTGCCCTTTTCACAAGCTGGAATAGCTATATTAATCCTATCACCAAAAAACTTGGCAATTTTGATAAATATGCCATTACAAAATGAAATAATAACAAGGGGAAAGATGAATGGATGTGTCTTTTTACCTTCAAAACAGTTTGGCAACAGCTTAAATGAACTAAAATACTTAGCTCCAGACTAGATGAAGGTCAGTGCAAAGACATTGATCGTGTTACCTTTTCTTTATGTCATCACTTAGCCAACTCTCTAGGGAAGTAGAGTACATCAAATAATATTACTAAGAAACTTTCATAAGGTCAAATACGCAATCAAATTCTAAATCAATTGCTAAATGAAAAAATTGTTCCCATGACACCAGATAACAACAGAAGAGTTATTTTCACTGTAGTACTCACTTCTGGTCCAGGTTCCCCTACAGGACCATTGGAGCCCGGGGGTCCCACAGGTCCAGGTGGACCTTTATCTCCTGTTGCACCAGTTGGTCCTACTTTTCCTGGTGTTCCCTGAAATAGAAGTATAAATGTCAAACACTTGTGAAGAAATTGAAGAAGGCTAGTTCCCATAAAGGCTAAGTTTTCAAAATGGTGCCTCTGGGCTCCTTCTATAACAATAATTTTGCGTTATCTTACAACACCCATGTAATCATAATGCTTTCTTAGAGGCATGTCCACCTCCTGTGAGACTCCTCTTGACATATCGAAGGGACCCAAAACCAACCATCCATTGCCACCAGCACAGGTGTACATTTTGGGTTCTAATCATGTGTACCACAGTTGATTCTGGCTGCCCTTCTGGAATTCGAATCACTCTCATCCTTTTTCCCCACTCCGCTTTGTCTGTTCATTTTATTTCTATATTCTGATACTTTGATCTCACTCTTGAGAGATCTTACTTTCACAGCTTTGGCTCACTTCTGATAACAATAAGACATCCCTTAGCTCCTACTTTGTTGGTTTCATATTTCTACCCACATGTCTCTCAGTTCCAAGATCCCATACATCTCTCGGTCTACATTCCATACGAAAACATTATTAATTTTTTTCAAGCACTGCAATCTTTTAGCAATAAAATTTAGTCTCTTCAAAGCTAACTTTGAATCAAAGTTTTATCCATACTCCAGGGAATATAAAATCCTAAAGTACCCTCCAGGGAACAGAGATTACCTTCAGATCCTTCTTCAGCATTCCCTCCACATTCACCTCAAATATTACTTTAGCTCAACTATGTCTTCCCTTTGATGGTTTACTGTGAAATATGGTGTTTTTGTTAAGCATATTTACTTAAAAAGACACTACCTACTCACCAGGAGATTATCCCCCTCCTCTAGCTCCAGGGGATCTTTTTAATCTTTGAAGAAGGATTTAAAGGTCACCAAAAATCCATATCCTTATTTGCCTACTTTTCTAGTCTCAGGGTTAAACAAATATATATTTCCAAAGACTTTTGTTTTTAAATTCTTAACTACTTAAGGTAGTTAAGAATTTGACATTTAAGATCAAAAGATTTTTAAGATACTCAAAAATTAATGTCCCTACAATACTGTTTAAATCTATTCATCAAGCAAAAAAATAAAATAAAATAAATTCTCTAAACAATTTGTATTGCACATATGAGGTAAAATATTGACTGAAGCAGTTACTCACCGCTGGGCCTGGTAGGCCGGGCATGCCTCTCTCTCCACGTTGCCCAGGCATGCCAACAATTCCTCTCTGCCCGGTCGTTCCAGCTGGACCAGGGGGGCCATCTGGACCCTAATGTTGAGGACAAACTAAAATCAGAAACTATCCAGGGTAAAACTGTACCCAAGGAATTTACAATAAGTTGGGTGCAGCTTTACGGGTTTTTCAGTATGAAAAAGAAGTTCTCTGTTTCTCAAAATCATACTACATATGAGTAGTTATAAATTGTCATCCACACAGAACCTCTAACATTATTTAAAGGTAAAAACAGCTCATCAGTTGGAAAGAAGCTGAAGATTAATGTGAATACTGACTCAATAAAAGAGGTAACTTCAGAGAAATATTTTTTCTTCTTTATAAAAAGACAAAAAGAAAGTTTAACAATAAAGAAAAAATAGTTATCTAAACACAATATTTAAAGGCATTTGCATATAAAATATAATATACATATATTTTTAAAGTTATTCATACATAATGAACATTTAATTAATAATTTTTTGGTTTAGTTTTTAGATACCATATCTATTACTGCTATTTTTTAAATCTCTATATATACACATTTTTCCTAAATCAGAGAATTGTAAATGAAAATCTATAGGGCACAATGCACTTTAAAAATTTAGGAATGTGCCCAGCACAATATTTAAGCATTTTTGTGGCACTGATCATTACAGGTTTCTATTTGTAAGTATTTCAGTTGAAGGTGGTCTGGAACAAATACACTAAACTTACAGGTTGCCCATCTTCTCCTGGGTCCCCTTTGTCTCCTGGGCCACCAGGGGGGCCAGCAGGTCCTCGATCTCCCACACGCCCATGAGAGCCAGGGTCCCCACGAAGACCTGGAGGTCCCTCCTTCCCGGGTTCTCCTAGGGGCCCTGCAGGTCCTGGAGCTCCCTAGTATAACAAAGAAAGAAACACCCAGGAGGGCAAAATGGAAGCCAAGTAACAGTGACTGACGTAACATTGTCTGCCTCAGATGCAGATGTTCAAGCCTCACGGGTTCATTGTGACTGTTAGATAATCAGTTTTTCAATAGGATTTAAACAAAACAAAACAAAACAAAAGAAAACACAGCTGTAGATTCATTCCCCAGGGGGAAAACTAAATATCATTTGCAGTCAATTCCCTTTGAATAATTTTTAAAGAGCGGTGCAACTCACTTGAATTTTCAAACTTATTTAAGGCTCCACTCCAATGATGAATATATAATACTTTATTCTGTGATAATTATTTATTCTTATGATTTGATCTAATGAATGACATTTATTAAAGAAAGTTCCATAGTTGCATCTTAACTGAAGAGAATGATTATTAGCACACAATACTATAAGTATTCAGTATTTAAACGGAATAATAATAAAACAATGGGGCTAAAAAGAACTTGCAAATTAGCTCCTCCAAGAAATACTATATTATTAAGGATGATTTGCTTTGCTGAAATGCCAGTATGCATTACTGGAATAAGAGTTGTTAAATAAGAAAATGTACCATTAAGAAATTAAATAAAATAATAAATATAACTCAAATGTATATGTGTGTGTGTAATTATTTCACTATCAGTGACTTGACTCACTAAGTTGACTTACAGCAGGGCCTGGAGGTCCAACTCTGCCAGCAGAACCAGGAAATCCTGTAGCACCCTAGAACCAGAATATCATATAAGCAATTTCTAAGGTAACATAAATTAGTTACATGTATTATCCTGAGATTTTTTTTCACAGGAAGACTGAAGCCTTTAGATTTCCTTTCATGTTGTAAGCAATAATTTTTTTTCTTCATATGAATCCCATATTTTGGGGAATTAATCTAGATTAACTGGTAGGAAGGGTACTATTTTCCTTTTTCCCTGCAAGTAGTACTAGAATCACATTGATATTTTATATAATCGAATTAAAGTGCTTTCACATTATTTATTTACTCTTTTATATAGGTAATATGTTACTTACATTACAGGTGAGGCACCTGGGTCTCCAAGATTACAAATTTAATTGTAACCCAAATCTCCATGAGTTAAGTGCCCTTTGCACTATAGTACATTTGATACAGGTAATAATTTTCTATTTCAGCCTCAGATAGAAATGATCTTTTACATGACCAGGAAGCACTAGAAAACTAGAATTAACTGTGCATACTTCGCAGAGCATCAAAGAAACTTACAGGCGGACCTTGGGTTCCTCGACCACCTTTTAGTCCAGGAACACCATTAGGACCCTAAATAGAAACAAACAAAAGAGCACTGTAGTGAAGCAAAAGAGGCTGAATGTACACTCCAAACATGGGACACTTGACTCAAGTTATGCCTTTTTCTTGTTAACTTACATGAGGGCCAGGAGATCCTGCTAACCCTTGTGGTCCAGGAGAACCAGCATCTCCCTTCTGTCCTGGCTCTCCAGGTTCACCTTTTACTCCAGGCTGTCCATCAGGACCCTATATGAAATCATACAAACAAGCAATTGATTATAAGACTCATAGACAAATTACTTTAGAGTAATTATTACTTATGTATCAATTAATCATATATTGTGAAACAGTGCTTTGTAATCAGTATTAAAGCGTAGTAAAGGAAAAAAAGTACTCTGATGAGATCTTTCAAGAGAGCATAAAAAGTAAGCTATCCCACTGCATTTTTATTGTAACAAATAATTATAGAAGCTCAACTAGCACAAACTCAAGTTTTGTGCCAATCTATAAAAAATGTATTGAAAATGAGAATATTGTCTAGAAAGCTATAAACTGTCCAGAATTAATATGACTTCAAAACATATGACAATGATCATTAAACTTATTATAACAAGATAAGCGTTTATTTGTAAATTAGGGATATTTGAAAATTATACCTGGGGTCCGGCAAAACCAACAGCTCCAGTTGGGCCATTTTCACCTCGAGAACCCTAGAAGGAGTCAAAGATTACTGTAGCTTTCACACATTATTCTAAACAGGAACAGATTTTAAAATATGATTATATAAATTTGATAGTTAGACATGTAAATATAGAAAAATTACACATATTGCTTAAGGAAGGACCTTAAGGATTATATAAAGATATGTCATAGAACAAAATTCCCAAGGTCAGAAGTCTCAAAGGAGCCTCCAAATTATTTAGTAAACAAACTGCCTAACTACACTTAACAGATTGCATAGCAGATAATTTTTAAGTTTAATTAGAAAAGCAAAAGCTAAAACCCAGGAAGTTATAAATAACCTAAAACCAGTAAGCATCATTTTATATAAATATCAGAACAAATGATGAATTGTTGTATTGCTCAATCTCACACTAAAGAACACCAAGTACTGTCACTTACAGGATTGCCCCGGGAGCCAGGAGGGCCAACTAAACCTCGAGGACCAGGTTCACCCTAGAAAGCAGATTTTAGATGGTTACTGTCCAAAACGGTGGCTAAATATAATATAATTTTAGGATATTGGTCACTGTGTAGGGGGAGACAGCGGAAAAGAACTCTGAAATGATCTTGCTCAGATACCATATGTTATAAAATGAAAAGATTTATGAAAGAGCCAGCTATTCAGGACTCAGAATTTTGAGTGTACAAACTAACAACTTGTGACTTACCTTTTCTCCAGTAGGACCTGCAGGACCTGGAGGGCCCAAAGGACCTGGAAGACCCTGTCAATTAACAGAACATAGGCATACTGAGGTAAAAAATGCACAGAAATCTTCATGCTTAAGCAAATAAACAAAACAAAAAGGACTATTTTGTTATAATTTGGCTGTTTTTGTAAATCATTATCTATAATAAAAGATATAATCTATATTTTTCAAGATTTTTCTGTCTAGTTTAATACTATTTCCACCATATTTTTGCCACACAGTGTTTTAATCTCTTTCATGCAACTTAACTAATGCATTCCTAAAACTGTTTTCAGGCATTAGCACTAAATTAATGCTAAGCTACAAAAATGCTTCTATTTCTTAGCATAATTAGCTTTGCTAATATCTATTCGGACATTTGACCACAAATTGAAAAGAGGCTTTCCTTCTTTTGCGTATATTATATTCTTAAATTATAATAGCAAAATATCACTTTTTTTATTTTTTAAAATTGAAATTGTGTTAAGACATTTTAGGTTTTTTCTTTTATTATTATTATTATTAGGCACAGGACCTCCACTCTATGTGGCCCAGATTGGAGTGCAGTAGCTATTCACAGATGTGATCACAGCACATGCATCTTTGAACTCTTGCCCTGGACTCCAGAGATCCTCCCATTTCAGACTCCAGAGTAACTGGGACTACAGGCACAAGCCACTATCCCCACTATCCCTGGCTTAGTTTTTTTCATTCTTTTTTTTTGAGACGGAATCTCGCTCTGTCGCCCAAGCTGGAGTGCAGTGGCGCGATCTCGGCTCATTGCAAGCTCCGCCTTCCGGCTTCCGGCCATTCTCCTGCCTCAGCCTCCCGAGCAGCTGGGACTAGAGGCGCCCGCCACCTCGCCCGGCTAGTTTTTTGTATTTTTAGTGGAGACGGGGTTTCACCGTAGCCAGGATGGTCTTGATCTCCTGACCTCGTGACCCGCCCGCCTCAGCCTCCCAAAGTGTTGGGATTACAGGCGTGAGCCACAGCGCCCAATCAGTTTTCTTCATTCTTTTGAGATGCAAAGGAAAAGTGGCTAAAATTTACAGCCCAAAACCCCAGCTGCTTTGAGATTTATGGGCATAGGAGAGCTAATACTTAAAGCATAGTACAGCTAACACATGGGGACACAACCTGAGTCTTCTTGAGGCGTAATCACAATCTTGAAACTGTGGGAATGTTGGAGTCCTCTCTAAAACAAGTTCTCTATTTTATAACTGTGTATTGCCTCTTCATGTGCGACCCAAATATTCTTTCATCGTTTAATTTCTGTATGTATAACTGAAGAAACTTAAGGAACAAAAATGACTTTAATTTTATGCTTTTGACAAGAATGTAAGAAATCTGTGTTCTTATAGTCTCTGGATCTAAAATGGAATGATATCATTCCAATAATTTATGTAATATACTTCTTTAAAGGATTTGATGAAATATAAATATCACTTCATTACTTATGTTTATAGATATTTTATACAGAGAAAACATGTTATTCATTTTTTCCCTACTATTAGATTACAGTAAGTGCTTTGCTCTGCTTCTTTCCTAAAACAATGTAGTGTCCTCATTAAAAATAAAGCAGTCATTGCTTACTTCCTGATCCTATCACATTGCCATTTCAAAGTTAGTTCATAGGCACAATAGATATGTATTTTGGATTTTCCCTTAAAACAAACTGCCAATGCATTCTTCCTATAAATAGTACTGGACTACTTATGCATTCCAGGACATTCATGATGTAAAATATTAAAAATATACCAGATTTACTTGACTATTTTTGAAATATTAAATTAAATATTAGATTTAACTAAAAGGGAAGGTATATCTTTTGTGCATAATTTGTTAAAAAAAAGTGGTGCATCCTTAATTAAATTTGCATAAAAAGGACTAATTACCCTTAAGATGAAAATTTTCTACTACATTTCACTATATTTCCTTAATCTAAAGCTATTATAACCAACGTATTAACAATGACTCAATGTGTAGAATCAAATAGCAGTTCTCTTTTATTATGTTACAACTGCTATTGCCAGGGCACACATGACAACTAAGAGCAAACCATGTCATACTGAAACAGAAACCATTAGTCAAGTATCAGGCACTATTCCAAAAAATGATGGATGTTTAAGCCATTGTGACTAGCCACTCTTACATGAAGGAATCATTTATGTCTGAAAATATTATTGTCCTTTGAGTCTGACTGTCCTTGGAATTGTAAATGCATTCTAATTTCAAAGACCTAATGCTTGTTAAATGCCAATTTCTGACATGACATTAAACAATGCTTTGAGTTCAACCATCCTTCTTGACGTTCTGCTTATTCAAACTCTTTATTAATGATAACATTAATGATAATTCACTGTGCAGTAAATTTCTCACCCCAACATCCAATATACTGAGAAACATTTATCATAACTTTGGTGACTCCACAAAGCTCTACTTGTCTATGCTGGAACAAGGTATTGGCCCCCTCACTAGATTAGCATTTTAAAAGAAATAAACCTTGTGTATGAAATAAAAAGATGATAGAGAAAGATAAAGAGGGCCCCCACTCCCTTAAGGCACTTATCTCATAGGCACAATAAATATGTTTTTATTTAAGTTTCATTTAATTCAGGGCAAGCAAAATGAATAACCCATGGTTGAATCACAGCAGATCTCACATGCCATTATTCTCCAACTCCTGACTACCAAGGAAACATGATTGACTTTATTTTGGAAAGTTCTGGCAAACTCCTATGATACTGTAATGTTGGTTCCTAGCCCAGCTAGAAAAGGAATGTTTTTACTTACTCTCGCACCATCATTTCCAGCTGTGCCTTCAGCACCTTTTTCTCCTATGCCACCCTGGAAAAACACACAAAATACAATTGATTCATTTAATTGTCTCTTTCCCACACTTGTGTGTAAGTTTCATGAGAGTGAAGGCTATTTGTAATTTTCCTAGTTGTATCCAGTTGAACCTTGGATGGTGCCTCACACTGTGCACTTTCTCAGTAAATATTTATTAGAAGAATGAATAAATGAATGACTAGTGACTCAGGATGGTAGAAATAAAAGCCTCCTCAGGAAATCATTTTCAGTAGAAAGTCTGAATAGACGAACTAAAAAAAAAAAAAAAAAAAAAAAAAAGTACTTACTCTGTCACCCTTGGGGCCTGGAGTTCCTGCAATTCCTCTTTCTCCTGGCATACCTTGAAGACCTGGTGGGCCTGTATCTCCAGGGGTCCCAGATGGACCTGGACTGCCCTAAAATGAACCAACATTAAGTGACCATACCAATATATTAAGATTAAACTGATGAAATTGCTTTTTAGTGGGTCAAAAATAGCTGTCAGCAATTTCAGGTAGTTCAACTTAGTGCTTATATTTTTCATCTGAGAAAGTTTCTCTGAGTGAGTTGATTTTTTTTTGAAATTAAAAAAATCAGATTTTCTTTTTTGATTGTTGGTTTATATTTTTAACTTTTCTCTTAAGAGGCAATTGAACGCTATTTCAAATAAAAAAGATAGAGTTGCCTTTTTTTCCCTCTGTTGGCAACATAATAGAAGACACTAAGAAAGAAAGACATTACAATTTGAGAAATATTTCATTCTCTCTTTAATAAAACTGATATTTGATATTAACCTGGTTTTTAGGCTAATATAGTGTCTAAACTGTAGTAGACCGTATCAATCACTCTAAACCCTGAAAACAATAAGGGGTCTCATGTCACACGATCATGAAAAATTCTACTTCAATTGTTTATACTGAAGTTGGCCACATTATCTTCTACCAGTCACTAAATGGCACACATTTCTGCCTTATGATGCATTGCATTTTCAGATTTCAAAAGTTCTATATTTTCACATATGTAGTAAGCAGAACTGTGAAACCTGACACAAGGAAAATGGAGCATATTATCAGAAAAGCCTCCTAATAAATTACGCAATTTTCTATTTCTTTCCTCTACTTATTCATAGAAGCCACTAATAAAATGTACATAAACATTAGGAATGTGTTTGTGTATGGAAATCTATTACCATGTGCACTAAACCACAATCCCCATCACAGAAGAGAGTCTTCTTTTTAGCTCACACTTTAGTTGCAAGGAAAAAGCCTAGTAAGCGCTCATTAAATATTTGTGGAAGAAGAAAATGATACAATCAAATTATCTTTCAAAAACAAGACAAATGCATTCTTGCACCACCATGTGTTTATTGAGCAGTAATTTTAAAGCATTTTAAAACACTGAGATCACTATGACACTTACTTTTGGGCCATCGGGACCATGTCCTCCAGCCATTCCCTTCCCACCAGGGAGTCCAGTAATTCCCGGTTCTCCTCTTTCCCCGGGATTTCCTCGTTCTCCCTAGCACAAAATTGTGATGTCAAATAATGTCAATACTTGATCTAAAAATAATTTAAAATGTTTCTGAGAAATGGCTTCTACTGGTGAAAAATTTAGAAATGAGACATTACTAAATCTCAATTTTATAATTTAGTGATAAGAAATAAACTTCAAGTAAAGATATACTAGCTTCATAGCACAAAATATTTCTCACAAAATTGATTTTTATCCAGTCAAAGAATTTACAGTTTAAATAAATCCCAGTTTAAGATTTTTAAAGATACCTTTTAAAACTGAAGCCAGTGGGAAACAAAATTAATCATGAAGATTAAAGTACTTACTCTAGGTCCTAATGGGCCAACTGCTCCAGGATCTCCAGGAACACCCTATAAATACATTTTTTTTTTTTAATGGAACAAGAGCTTTGAGTTTAGGCATTTATCAGAAAACTTTTCAGGTCATACACCTACTTTCTATTAATGTGCCATTAGAAGGCTGCATAAGCCAACAATTTAAAGAAAGAAAAGTACGTATATTTTTATAAATGAGGGAATAGGACATGTTTCAGATGAAAACATTTTTCCAAAAAACTTTGTAGTATACCTGAATGTTTGATTTTTGGTAATGAGAATATGCAAAATACTATTTCGCAACGATAGAGCGTTAGTTTTTTAGAGGCAACAAAATCTAAATGTCTTTTTCTTTTTAACTAATAGAAGATGAAAAAGCTTAAATACAGAAAAGATATACAAAAAGGGCTAAAGAGTTATCTTTTAAATAGAACCAATTCAATTCTACTCAATTTAGTAAATCTTTCTTGAGCCTATAATACGGACAAAGCACTCTACTAGTATTGTGGGTTCAAACTAGTGCAGTCATGTTTACATTAAAAGTTTCAGTTTGTTCTTACATAAAAGAAAGTTTGTCAGTTTGAAATTTCTTTCTTTGATAAAGATGATAACTTTATCAAATAGGCCTCCAATCTTATTCTCCGAAATGGACTGTCCTCATTGTGGCCTGATCTCCCTAAAAGCCAAATCTGATCATATTACTCCTTCCTCAAAAGCCCTTCTTTTTTTTTTTTTTTTTTTTTTAAATTTTGTTTTTGTTTTGTTTTGTTTTGTTTTTTGAGACGGAGTCTCACTCTATCACCCATGCTGGAATACAATGGCTTGATCTCAGCTCACCACACCTTCCACCTCCTGGATTAAAGTGATTCTCCTGCCTCAGCCTGCCAAGTAGCTGGGATTACAGGCATGTGCCACCATGCCCAGGTAATTTTTGCACTTTTAGTAGAGACAGTTGGCCAGGCTGGTCTTGAACTCCTGACGCCAAGTGATTCACCTGCTCCGGTCTCCCAAAGTCCTGGGATTACAGGTGTGAGCCACTGTGCCCGGCCTAAAAACCCTTCATTAGCTTCCCGTTACACTACTGATGAAGAACAAATTAGAATCAAATTAAAACCCTCCATAATCAGGTCCCTGATTCACCCCTACACAGTCCCCTTTCTATTTTCCCCAAATTACATTACCCACTCTGATTTGTAAGCTTGTCTCATTTCCTGGAGGTTTTTCCTATCTTCCCTCCTTCATCTTTACCATCATTCATCCCTCAGATCTCATACAAGATATTACTTTGTCTGAAAAACCTTTCCTAAACCCCCCAAGTCTTATTCAGGTGCATCTTTTTTGTTTCCATAAACATAGTACCTCCCCTATCATAGCATTTAGAGCATGCTATTATTGTAATTGTCTTATAGTCTCTGAATCCTACTTTACTGTAAGGACAGCAAGGTCCAAATCCATTTTGTTCAGCTAGTTCAGGCCAGTGCTTTGTAGAGCAAAGCACACAGAGTGCTCAGCAAATATTTATTAAATGGTTAAATGAACAAATGAATCACTCAAAGAAAAATAAACAAATCTATGTGCCAGGAAAATGACAGAATAAAATTGTTAGTATTTGTTCATAATTGTTTACATAAAGTGGTTAAGAACACATCTTGGGAAGCAGATGACCTGGGTTCAAAGCTATTAACCTTGTGACTTTGGGAAAGTTATCTAACATCTGTATGCCCCATTTTCCTCATCTATAAAATGGAGGTAATGATAGTATCTAGTACATAGGGCTGCTTTGAGAACTCAAAGAGATAATGTATGTAAAGGAAAGCACAACAGAGCCTCACGCATAAAAAGTGATAACTGAGCCAGCAATGTATAGTGTTGCCATTATTATTATTTCAACACTTACTTGATCACCTGGCTTTCCACCTTCTCCAGGAGGCCCTGGAGGACCAGGAAGCCCCTAAAACAAAAGTAAGGAAATAAAATTGTGAATCAATCTGTGAAAGTTCAATAGGCTACCAGTGTTAACAGTTTAACTTGTACAATTCATGCAGTCTCCAAGACTATATTTTCAAGGAAAATATATTGTTCAGACATTTTAAGCAAAAAATATTGTTCAGAAGCATTAAAAACAAACTACCAACAAAATAAACAGCTAGTTAATTTATAAGATTGTATTTTCATCTGCACAACACTTAGCAAAAAAAGAGATAATGTAACAGGAGGTTTTCATATTTGTAGAGTTTTTATGGCTCTGTGAACAATATTTCAGACTGCAAGAATATTATTTAAAGTCAGTCCAGAAAGTATTTTTTACAAATTTTGATCATCCTACTATTAAATAATGTATGTACTGATATATGTAGATAAATTATGAAAATTTGTTCAATAAAAAATTCTAGTCAGTTTGCCAATAAAATTAGATCAGCCTTAAAATGGTTGAATAAACTTTGTTGAGATATCAGAAACATTTTATTCCTGATATCTTTTTATTACTTTTTTGTTATTTTTTATTTGTTTTGTTCATAATTTGCAGGTTTGATTAGTTTTTTTAGAAGCCCATTCCTTTACTCTGGACAAAAATGTTTGATTTATCCAAATGTCTATCCTATCTACTAAAAGAGGGATGACTTTTTGAAAATTGTAGAATTTCAAATCTTCTGACCATATATTTTTTTCTTTTTTTAAAATAGCATTTTAGTTAATGGAAGATGAAATGGAAAACCGAATTAGTGCATACCTGAAAACCTGTGGGTCCCGGAGGTCCTTGTTCTCCTCTTTCACCAGCTAGACCCTAAGTTGTGAAGGAGAAAAAAAAATGTGAATATAGCCAGATCTTTGTCTGCTTCCTCTCTATGTGAACTACTAGAAGTACTGATATTTCTTTGTATTTCTTCCAATCACATGTTCTTCTCTTTAGCCAGGTAATAAACTAGTATTAACAGTAAGCAAATGGTATTGTTTGAAGTCTCTGGAGGTGAGAAAATATCTTCTAAAGCCAGTGAAGTGACTGATAACATGTATTTATTTTTTGATCCAAACTTAAATGTCTGGAGCCAATTGTAAACTTATGGGAAAATTGGATTGAATATAGGAAAATCCATTACTTTTGTATATCTAATCTAAAAACAAAATATTTTTATTATAGTTATTTCTGAATGTCTTAAGAATTATTTATCAAGACTTCAAAACCAGAATGACTAAAGAAAGCAAAGCTAACATTTTAGAAAGATATTTAAACTGCCCCACCCCAAAACAAATAAATATGCCAAAATACTTCTGATAAACACTTCATTTTAAAATGCCAAAATGAAAATAGACCTCAAAGAATATTATTCCTTTTACCTCCTAAAAAACACCTTATTTTTTTATTTTTTATTTTTATTTTTTTTTGAGACGGAGTCTTGCTCTGCTGCCCAGGCTGGAGTGCAGTGGTGTGATCTCAGTTCACTGCAACCTCCGCCTCCCGAGTTCAAGTGATTCTCCCACCTCAGCCTCCAGAGTAGCTAGGATTACAGGCACACGCCACCATGCCTGGATAATTTTTGTATTTTTAGTAGAGACGGGGTTTCACCATGTTGGCCAGGCTGGTCTTGAACTCCTGGCCTCAGGTAATCCACCCACCTTGGCCTCCCAAAGTGCTGGGATTACAGGCATCAGCCACCATGCCCAGCCTTAAATAAATTTTTATGAGATGCATTATTGAGAGAAGGTAGATAATTAAGTATTTAAATATTTTAAATAAAATATTTTATAAAATATTTGCTACACACTATTTTCCTCAGTTGATATACTCTTTGACTGTGACATATAAAAACCTTTGCAGTCAGACTTTTAAAGAAGTTTAAAGCAAGAAGATTAATCATGGCCAGGTGCAGTGGCTCACGCCTGTAATCCCAACATTTTGGGAGGCCGAGGCAGGTGGATCACGAGGTCAAGAAATCAAGACCATCCTGGATAACACAGTGAAACCCCATCTCTACTAAAAATACAAAAAATTAGCCGTGCGTGGTGGCAGGCACCTGTAGTCCCAGCTACTAGGGAGGCTGAGACAGGAGAATGACTTGAACCTGGGAGGCGGAGCTTGCAGTGAGTCGAGATCGCGCCACTGCACTGCAGCCTGGGGACAGAGCCAGTCTCCATCTCAAAAAAAAAAACAAAGAAAAGAAAAAAGATTAATCATTATATTTAAAAAGGCAGAAGACACTATATTACAGAAATCAAAAGGGAAGGTATAACAGAAATTCTTCATTCCCATACATTCTTACTCACTTTCCCTGAAACTTATGCATAAGTCTTGAATAAACATCATTGAAAAATGCAATGTGTTTATATTCTCTCACACACACACACACACACAAAATCACATACCGGCGGGCCCACGGGACCAGAAGGACCAACTTCACCATCTTTTCCAGGAGCTCCCTAGTATCACACACAGATATTTGTGAGGTGAGTCCATGAGAATTTAAATAGTCCTTATATTATTTTTCTTTAGCAGAAAATGTATATTTACCCTCTGCCCAGGAACTCCAGCATTTCCTGCTTCTCCAGGTTTCCCAGGGTCACCCTGAAGAATAAATGAAACTTTTGTAAAATTCCATCAATTTGTCAAAAACATACCTCCTCCAAATGAGGATCATGATGAGGTGGCAAACATATTATACACTGTACTCACACTGCTACCTTTGGGGCCTGGAAGACCCATGCTCCCAGGCTGCCCTCTGATTCCTATGGATCCTGGAGGACCTGGACGGCCATCTTCCCCTGGAGCACCCTATGGAATTAACAGGAGTCATGTAAGTTTCATGTAAGTTTTTCTAAATATCCCATCATCCAAAGTGTCACTTGCATTTGCTTACTATGATGTTACATAAATTTTAAATTATCTTGAATTTTCATGTTAAAGGATCAGGACGGTTGAATGGGTTTTTAAAAAAAAACACTGAAGTATTTTAAGTAACTAGAAGAGATATTTTATTCTTATTCTAGACATAGGCTTCCTCATCATGTCTCCTGACAATCATATTAATAGGGGAAATCTTTCTTCTTTCATTTACTCTGGTTTGTGGTAATGAAAATTCAGGACTTGTATTTTGCATTGCAGGATAAGGGAAGATCTTAGAATATATAAGTTGTCAAAATTCATACTACTTATCTCTTAAATAAAATTAAAAGAATATCAAAAATGAGAATATTGCTAATAGACAAATTTCACCAGTATTAAAAACTGTATCATTTTAACTTTTTCACTGATGTCAGGTAGGGAAGCAATTTCAATCTCAAACATTTATCTTAGTAAAATTTAATCTACATTTTTGTCAACTTGGAAACAGATACGAAGAATATGCTTCCAGAAGGTGTTTTAAGTATGTCAATATGACCAGCATCCACATAATCAAAAGCATTAACCACAAATAAATATCATTTAAGTTGCATGTCTATTGAGAAATATTAGTGGTTGTGGACTTCTGTTTAAATTACTTACCAAAGGCCCAAGTTTTCCTTCAGGACCTTGAACACCAGGATTTCCTGTCAAACCCTGAAAATAAAAAAGCAACTGTCAGTTTGTTGCTGACCTGCAGCTGAAGTAAAGATTCTTAAGAGTAAAACTAGTGTTGCTTTTTTGTCAACTGAATAGAATGACAGTTCTGTAAATCAAGTAAATTTTTAAGTGCTGTATTGTTAAAATAAAATTTGTCAGAATTTCTCTGCCAAAATTACTTTACTTGCTATATTGCTATAAAAGTATATTTACAAATATTTATAAATTCTTTACTTGCTAACAAGTAAAGTTATAAAATTTGACAAACAGAATTTTTTTCTCATGCCAAGTGATAAAGCTATTAATACATACTCCTTTGAGAAAGAGAGACGAGAAGTTACCGTGTTTTCTATATATGATAAAAATAACAAATCAGTACTTTTTAAAATAATGAATTGGATCAAAACCATAAAAACAAAGAAATGTTCTAAACTGTAAAAACAAACTAAATTTAAAAACAAACAAACAAAAACCCTTTCAATGCATGCCCAGGGGCACTTTTCCCCACTGATGTAGCAAACACTTGCTACATTCTTACCCGAGCACCTGGAAGCCCAGGTTCGCCTGGACGTCCTGGATCTCCCTGGCTTCCTTTGGGTCCTGAAGAACCTACAGGACCCCGTTCTCCTTGAGCACCCTGTACCGAGGCAAAGCAGATGCATGAAGAAAAAGAGTATAGAAAAACAAAAGCAAGCCAAAGTAAAATTACTGTTTTACAAATCAAGGCACTAATATAACATCCAAATCAAGGAACTAATATAACATACAAAATTTTGTCACCACATTCCTCCAACTAGCATCCTTCTCCCCTATGCCTCTTAATACAGGAATTACACAAGAGAGAATTGGGGTTAGGCCTGATATCTGTATCCATCTCCTTTCTGGATCTGAGCCCATGCAGGTCATAGCTAGATCACCGTGCTGAAAAATGGCATCTTCTGGAGCACCCCCCACGTAAGTATCAACGTTGACAGGGTAACCTCACCTTTGGCCCAGGTAAACCATCAGAGCCTGGAAAACCACGATTGCCAGGAGCACCCTACAAATGACCAAAATGTGATTCTTAATTGTCATTGATATTTTTGCATATGTAATGAATAGATGATTTTTATTCTTAGTACTATAAAGTTTTAGGAGCCATGATCAAGCCAACATGGTTACAGATATGCATGAGAAAAATCTGACTCGATGGAAAAAATTTAAAATTTTGAAGAATATATAAGTACTGAGCCAAATAATTCTTCAAATCAAGAAATATTCTGCACTTTGGGAGGCCAAGACAGGCAGATCACCTGAGGTCAGGAGTTCAAGACCAGCCTGGCCAACATGGTGAAAACCTGTCTCTACTAAAAATACAAAAATTAGCTGGGTATAGTGGCAGGTACCTGTATCTCAGCTACTCAAGAGGTTGAGGCACAAGAATTTCTTGAACCTGGGAGGCAGAGGTTGCAGTGAGCCAAGATGGTGTCACTGCACTCCAGCCTGGGCAACAGAGCAAGACTCTGTCAGGGGGAAAAAAAAAAAAAAGGAAGGAAGGAAATATTCTAACAATTCATTGTAAAATTAAACAGAGGAAACATAGCTAGTGATGAGAGGCAAAGGTACCATCTATAGCAATTAAAATGTCAACAATAACATTCATTAATGAGATTTTTGTGAAACCTTTTGCATTCTCCAAAGCTCTAGATAAATGTGAGATTATTGTTCTTCTTTTCAGACCTGTCTCACTATGCTCCAGTCACAGCTACCTCTTCTAGTCTTTAAAATCACCAGGTCCTTTCTGCCCTTCTAGCTTTGCATTTGCTTTTTCCTCTGCTAAGAATGTTCTTTCTTCCAAGTTTTCTACTGGCTTAAAGTCATCTTCAGGTCTCAGATAAAATGCTATCTTCTCAGAGGATCCTGTTTCCTAACCACTGAATCTAACATTACAACACTGACATACATGTGTAGTTACTCTCCAACGTGTCATGCCTTTATTTAGTGTGTGTATGGCACTTTTTAAAGTGTGTACATACATTTTTATTTACCCGTTGACTTGTTTATTGTTTACCTCTCCACTAGAATAAACAACTATTTACTAGTCTCCACATGAGGACTAGGATCATAACCTTCTTGTTCACTGATACAATTCCAAGCACAGATGGCTCAAATTGGCATAGAGTAGTGATATAACCAATATTAGTTGAATAAACGAATAATGATTAGTAAGTTGTCTCTTTTTTTTTTTTTTTTTTTTTTTTTGAGACAGAGTCTTGCTCTGTCGCCCAGGCTGTAGTGCAGTGGCGGGATCTTGGCTCGCTGCAAGCTCCGCCTCCTGGGTTCATGCTATTCTCCTGCCTCAGCCTCCCAAGTAGCTGGGTCTACAGGTGCCCGCCACGACGCCCGGCTCATTTTTTGTATTTTTAGTAGAGACGGGGTTTCACCGTGTTAGCCAGGATGGTCTTGATCTCCTGACCTCATGATCTGCCCGCCTCAGCCTCCCAAAGTGCTGGGATTACAGGCGTGAGCCACAGCGCCCAGCCATCAGTTGGCTCTTTCTATTTGCACATAACTGTACTGAACTGTGCAAGGAACCTGCAAGCATTTCTCTTAACTCCTCTAGTTTTCCTTACTATTCTTAGACTTACTCACATAATTCCCTCACAACTATAAGAATGTGTTGTATTATTCAAATTTACCCTTTCTCCCACTGGCCCTGGAGGACCAACTGTTCCTGGGTCACCTCTGGGACCTCTTTTGCCTTCTTCACCAGGTGGGCCTATCGGACCCTGAATACCATGTGGCCCCTGTTAAAAACAGAAGGACAGTTACCAGAAAGACCCATTCAACCAGTGAATTATAGTTGGAAGTCTCCTTTAACGAAGTCAGTCACAAATTTTAAAGTATATGGAACGATGAGATATTTTCATCTCAAGCTATTATAATTCTCATTATTATTTTAAACCCCTGAGCATTTTGAGCTGTACACTTCTAGACAATACTATGTTCTTCTTATCATTAAAACAATGAAACCTTACTGGTTCCCCTTTTGGGCCAGCTTCTCCTTTGAAACCTGGAACTCCTGGATCACCCTGAAAAAAATATATTGATATTTGTAAGAACCAGGACATTTTGCTAGTCCAATCTGCTCAAATTAGTTACAGTAAATGGGTTTTAAAAATTCTCTCCAGTTGAGTCTGCTTTGCATCAGTAGTATAATATAACCATTTCTAAATGAATGTATGTGAATATGTTAATATGTGTAAATTTTCATAAAATTCAGTATAATTTGGTAGCTGTTTAATTTATAGTGGTCTTTAAGATATTTATTTTTTTAATTATGTTTTTTATCACGTGTAGTAGAATAAATAGAATTATTGAGTTATTACTCAAATTTGAAAATTAAAATTGGAACTATCAATAACTTCTATAGATAAATATATTTAGGCTGTATTTTAGGATGTGAAACTGTTTACCCAGAATCAAAATAATTTTATATTTATGCTATATTTATTGAGAATTTAGCAACTTCAAATAGGGCATTTCACTCTTAGAGTGTTCGAGGGTTTTTCTATAGGTGTGTCTTTAAATACCAACTGTAATTTAGGTTGTAAGAACCGGATTACAAAATTCAAAACTTGGTAAAATCAAATGTGACACTAGCAACATTCATGTTTTAATAAATCTGTCACCAGCACTTAAAGAGAATTTATCAGCATGACCACATTACTTGGAACAGAATTGAAAATATTTGTTTAAATATTTATTTTTATACATCAAGCTAAAAGCTATTAAGCACAACTTCTCAGTTGCTTTATTATGGGTTCATCAAAATATTTTTCTAATAAATAATTTCTGTAAAATATTAAAACATTTAATCTGACATTCAGTCTGATTAATATACTTGAATCAGTCTTTACGAATAACTCTCAAGAAATAGTTGCTGAACCAATTTTTAGCCAAATTGTCATTATAAATTCCTGTTGAAGCTCTATACTTCCTCACACTGGCTTGCATAATATTTTTATAGTATTTATTATTCAATTACTCATAAAAGTCTATGAGGTGAACCATAAAGTTATAACCTTATTATTTTAAATAAAAGAACACTAAAATTTAACATACTGCAATAATGTTCCCACTTAGAATTTAAACATCTACATTGTACCACAATATTTGGCTTTCACAAAGACTCCCATCTTCCCTCATTTGGGTAAGTCACATTATCTATGTTTCATTGCATCACATTACATGTTATTACTCTTGGTAGTTACATTACACTAAAGGATGACAGTTCTTTCAAAGGTCATTACCGGTTGGCCTCGAATTCCCTGAGGACCAGTGCTACCCTGAGGTCCTGGAGATCCAGGAGGCCCTGCCGAGCCAGGAGGACCAGAGGTACCCGGAGAGCCCTATTAAACAGCAAGAGTGATGTGATAAGTAGAGACACAGGTAACAGTCTGGGACCAATGTCTAAAGAATCATGTCCATTTGAGCTTCACATGGCATAAATGCATTACTCACCGTTGGGCCTTTGGCACCAGGAGTACCATCAGTTCCTATTGCACCCTAAAAGGTACATTAAAAGTATATAATGAAATATTAAGCAATATCTAGATACAAATGTGGTAGTAGACAGATGTCCAGCCATCTTCAAAAAGGAAGTAGAAGCATTTTTTAAACATCAGCCACCATTATATCATAAAAATTACTTTTTTGACTAATTCTCTTTTATATAAAATAGGTAAAACTTACAGAGTTGACAAGGGAAACACATTTTTTCACAGTTGTAAGCACTCATTCAGAATTCAGAGAATATATTAAATTTTATATTGCAAAATAGCTAGAAAAAGAGGACTTAAAATGTTCCCAACACATAGAAGTGATATATGCTCAATGGGATGGATATCTTAAATACCCTGACTTGATTATTACACATCTTAGGCATATAACAAAACATTACAGGTATCCCCCTAAATATGTATAAATGTTATGTATCAATAAAAAAAAATAGGTTGAATTTGTTCTGATGTTACAAGAAATGTCCAGCTTTCTGGGCTGGTTCTTAGATATGCCACAAACTTACAGGAAGACCTGGAGAGCCAACTGGACCTGGGGGCCCAGTTTCACCTCTCTGCCCCTGAGGACCTTCAGGGCCTCGCGCCCCTGTAGGACCTGCTTCTCCCTAAAAGGGTGCAAAGGGAAATGTTAATTTAAGAAAAATACAAGAGTGGCATTGTACAAAGTTGACTGCTTATTTGGAATTTTACATTTGAAACCGAAATATTTAAAGAGGCCAAAGAGGATTATAAGAGATATGTGCCCAACCAAGCTTAAGGAGTGCACTCACTTTCCCATTTCCTTCTTAAGGGATGATGCTGGTGGCCTCTTCACTAGGAATATTCTCCATATCCAATCTCCAGTTAGAGAAATCCTACACCAGGGTTAGCTTAAGTTCCCTCTCCTCTGAACCTCCACAAAATCTGGAATTTTTCTTACCACATCTGTCAGAATTTACACTTACTACATATTAAACAGTTAAGATAATCTAAGTTCATAAAGAAAAACTAGAAACCTACACCTCAGGCACACCGAGTTACTCAAAGAATAAGATATTCTTAAATGTTTTTTATTTAAGATATTTATCAAAGAACAGATATTCTTAAATCTGCATGGTTTACTTTTAATATGTTCTTCCATAAATGCTCAGGTTATTCAAGCCCATTTCTGTATAAATAGTGTATACATTCAGACTCTTTAACACAAATCAAATGAGGGAGAAAACCTGACCGACCCACTGTATTTAAAGGGGTTGTTTCTGTTCAAGGTAAAGCTAGACATTTCAAGTCTAGAAATTTACTACACAATTAAAGCTTCATGCAATCATTAGAGGATAAATCATATTATTTTCCAATATTTATAAAGCAACTTAATATCAACTAAAATGTGCTGCAAGATTCAGACAATAGTTTTCCAAATTTGTGAGACTCACTGTAAAACGTCTATGTAAAATTTCATACCATCATTACAGAACAAGAAATTGTTTCCTTGCTATATAAGCAATATAACAAATCATATTTCAGAGTATAAGATTTCAGTTGTAAAATTCAATTCCACTGACCTTCAAGAAAGCATTTATCAGTAAAGTGAAAAACATCTGGACTACAAATGTCTAATCAACTTAATTTTTGGCAACCTTATAAGCAAAATACCATCTATTTTTAAACCAAAGAAACAACACTTCTTTGATAAGAATTAAAAGATATTTTTTAAAATGCAACATTAAAAGCAGAGTGAAGTGGTTAAGGTAACTTAATAGCTCCCTTTATTTCAAGCCAAGATAGTGAGTCCAGCTGGCAAATAAAAATGCCTAGTTGAGTTTTAATTCATATAAACAATAACTTTTAGCATAAGTTTTTCTCATGCAATATTTGGGACATACGTATACTACACATGTATTCTTTGCTTGTCTGAAATTCAAACTTCACTTGGCTTCTGTATTTTATCTTGCTTATTATGTACCTATATGGATCTAATCATAAAGGGGCCTGGAAAACCAAAATTCTAAGCCTTAGGAATCTCATCAGTATCAGTAAAGCATATTGAATCTCTGTTTCACTTCATTGAAATGCAAAGAACTGGATTTAGAAGTTTATTCTTTAGTCAGAGAGCAGAGACCATGGCAGAACTTTGTAGGAAAAGCAGGACCCTGTCCAAAAACAAAGATCCAGGAATTTTATGGTGGAGAGAAGCAGGAAGGAAAAGACAGAAAATTTCTAACAGAAACAGTTTTGCTAGATGTTTGAGTTTTATTAAGCAGTTTTCAGTAGCCAACAACCAGTACCACAAACACCCAGGAGGAGAGAGAAGTAACCAGAGTGAATGGTTGGGTTGTGTAAACAATGATTGCTAGTGAAGTTAAAGTAAATCCCATGAAAGTTGGAGTATAAACCTCTTTCTGCTAATTCATAGATCTGAGAATATTTCCTTAACCAGAACTCAGTTTGGGGCCAGAGGGTCTCACAAAAAGAGGGAAGGGATTTTGCATGTTTTGACAGGGTTATACAGAGAGTCTGGGCCAGAGTCTGTGGTAGTAACATTATTAGGACTTCAGGGAGAAGATCAGATTCAGAGGAGACCCAAGAAGATCCCACCCACTTGAGTTTACACTGAGTTCTCAGTGAACACGGGGAAAGGAATTAAGGCACTGTTTTCAAGCAGCAGCATCCCCATAGCACCGTGTTTGAATATGTCATTAGAGAGAGCCTAAAGAATAATTTGACTTGGTGATCCTCACATTTTCAAGGAATATCTGAAATGTCAGCTACAGACATTTTTCTTCAAATCCAATTTGAGTAGCACAACTAATAAGAAGCATGAACCTACATTTAGGGTGTCCTCTGCATCAGGCTCTACGTGATGGGTTTATGTAGATGATGTCACTTAATCCTCAACAAAATTCCATGAGAAAACAAGGTTTGGAGGGGCCAGGTGACTGTCTGTGACCGCAGTCATTTTTGTACAGCATAATCTTGTGCATAATCTCTTCAGGATGAAGAAAGTCATTGCCAAAGGGAAACACGGCATCGGGGGGAATCAGATGTGTTATATTGCTTATGACTTGAAAGAGGTATTCTAAATTAATTCACCAGTTTATCTAATGTAATCCTAATGTCCTTCTACTGTCATCCTTGAATTTATCTGAAAGTACTGAAAGAACCAATTGTGACGCACTACAAATGTAAGTCATCCCACAGAATACTTTAATCATTCCTACATAGAGAGCCAAATATTCTTCAAGCCCACTCCTTTAATGGCTGCATAGAATTGGGTTGGGGGTCTGGGGGAGTGCCGAGTGATAACAAATGTTAGGTGAAAGAACAGCCTTTTGACAGCATCTAATTTATTTTAACCTACTATTGTTTGGAACTTTCTGCTGTTTATTACTTCCAAGTACTCTGTTCAAGAATAGAGAATAGAGTTCCAATTCAGTTTAAAGCTCCTATTCCTTAGAGCTGTTTTGATTGTCTGGCATTAGAGTCCTAACACATCAGGTTCATTGATATTATAAGGGTACAATTATAAGTGATTCTCCTTTAATTATACTTATACAGTTAATTTTATTTTTTCATTTATCTTTTTCCATGTAATAATGAACAAAGGGCATACTCTAGGCTCTTTCCTTAGTTAAAAGTAACTTCCACACTTTTCAATTAATTAAATGTCATTCTTCACTTTGGGGCTCATGTAATCATGTAGAGTTAAATACTGTATATTAACATTAACATCTTACCTTCATTCCAGGATTTCCTGGAAAACCAGAAGAGCCTGGTATCCCAAGAGGACCCTATTAAAAGAAACCAGAGAAGTAATCAGACATGTATTTAATTAGTATCTAATTAGGTCATTTTAAAGTCTTTGGTGTCATTTTGTATTTGTCACATAAGAATAACCTGCCTTTCACTTTAAAATTACAAAGATAATAGTCTAATTTCATTATAAGTACCTTTCAACATCAATCTAAAGTAATGCTAAAAGACATATCCAAGGTATTAAATATAATTGGATTACTCAAATAGCATATAGGATTAAATCAATCACAAACATAAAGTGTTTCAAACAATTGCCTCTTGAGAGATGTACTTTCTTTGTGTTAATCAAATAATATAGTTTTTAGAAAGTTACATTTTATATCAAAATCTAGTACTTCGTTCTATAAAAATGATGCTTAAGAACCACTTGGAGGCCAGGCGTGGTGGCTCATGCCTGTAATCCCAGCACTTTGGGAGGCCAAGGCAGGCAGATCACCTGAGGTCAGGAGCTGGAGACCAGCCTGGCCAATGTGGTGAAACCCAGTCTCTACTAAAAATACAAAAATTAGCTAGGTGTGATGGCGGGTGCCTATAATCCTGGCTACTTGGGAGGCTGAGGTAGGAGAATTGCTGGAACCTGGAAGGTGGAGGCTGCAGTGAGCTGTGATTGCGCCATTGCACTCCAACCTAGAGTGAGACTCCATCTCAAAAAAAAAAAAAAAAAAAAAAAAAAAAAATTCTGGATATTTTAGAGAGGTTTTTCAGGCAATAACAAGTGGATATTTATATTACCCTCCATTTGGAAAGGCATGCATAGAATTTAAGCCATTGATTAAAAGACTAAATTTAAAAGAAGTGAGTATAAGAGGAATTCTAGTACAGATTATTCTGACTCTTTAAGGACTGTACTTTAATCCCATCAGTTTTGAATTAATAAAAGCCCTTTCAAAGTATACTTATTTTTTCATTCTATGTTTTGTTTCCTACTTAGAGAAACAGGAAGAAAAGATCCCTGGGGCAAATGATTTCAATTACTATAATTATACTTTACTTTTGGCTAATAGCTTTAAATTTTTTTCTTTTATGATCATTCAGTCTTGGCCCATGTTGACCATGAATATTTCCTACAATACCTTCTCTCTTTCCTTCATAATATTTTCTTTCCTTGGTGTTTTGTTAGCATAATTTACCTTGTAGAGCTTGACTCAACTTTTCCTATTGGAGTAAATTAAAATTGTTCCACGGACTATTTATTTAGGAGCATTTTCAGTAGCAACTTTGTGCTCAATTACTACATTAAAAAATGACTATAGATAACATTCTATAAATATATTTGTGCTATTATAAAACACCACTTTTTGGTTTCCTGCAGCAGCTATCCACATTAATGACCCTATGGAATCATCTGTAGAGCTTTAAAAAATACTGATTTCTGAGTCTACCTCTAGAGATTACATTTTAATTGGATTGGACATCAATATTTTTAAGTTTCCAGGTAATTCTAATGTACAGCCAAAGTTGAGAACCACTAATTTCATGATGAACAGATGAAGTTTACTACATGACGCTTACAATATAAGTATGTACATTTTACTAGCAACCAGTGTTAATCATATATGAAATAATTTATTCTAGATACCATTATATCTTCCCTTTAAAAGTCAGGGCACCGCTATTAAAATCACATAATTGATGGGAAAAGCATATGTATAATAAATTGCTCTAAAGTTCAGAAAATAACTTTATGTCTTGAAGCTCTTTTTAAAAATTAAATTAGTTTTATTTTGCTTGTAAAGATATAATTTAAGTGTCCTTGACAGAATAGTAGTAGAGACCTTGATCCACAGCACTGTTTCAACTAAAATCTACTTCAGCTCCACACATCTCTTAGGATCCTTTGTACCTCTGGGTAACTCAGCAGTTAATGAGCAGCAATTGAGGCTATTCACATGGGAGAACTATTGCAAGTAAGGGAATTTAAAAAAGGGCATATGTTTGAAATGTGTCAAATTTAAAATATTTGCCTTTGTTTATAATTTATAATTCATTCTTTGTTTATAATTTACAGATGATTCTTTAGCCTTAGCCATCTTCATTTCATCATCCACATTACCAGGAGATGATCTTTCTGGTCATAAAGTTCCTATGTTTAAAATCTCTGAATGATCTCACATTATTTACAATAGAAAATAACTCAAAAGTCCTTTAAGTGTGTAAGTACAGCTCTTCATGATCTAGAGCTAGTTATTTAGCTAATTTGCAATAGTTAAATAAGTGTCCAGATTTCCATCTTCAAGCGTGAATTAAAGGTTCATAGTTACAGAGGATTACCTATGAAATACTGCAAGATGGTCTGAAGCAAAATACAATAGCCTTGTCCATACCAAGCACAAAAAAGCACAGTATACAAAATATTGGTACACACTGAGACCTCATCATTTCTCATTCCATGTTACACTTTTACTCCCACAGCTGTATCTATTGCCTGTATGTTAAAAATTTCCAAAACTACATTTGAAATTCAAATTTCTATCCTGAGCTCCACTCTTGCAAATCTAATCACAAAATTGAATTTATTTATTCCCATTCTAAACTCAAACTCACAAACGGTATCCTGTTCCTCTTTATTTCCAATTTCAGATAAACTACATCATCCATCAAACACTTTAAACCAGAAATCTACTGGGCCATGTCCATTAGAGTTGTTAGCTCACTGACATGCAGTCGGCCTCTGTTACTACCATAATAAGTTTAGTTCACATCTTTGTAATTTCTTTCTGGAATTATGCCAGTGGTATTCAAACTCATTCTTTATTCTTAGCCGTCTTCATTTTATCTTCAAACATTACCAACAGATTATCCTCTGGTCATAATGTTCTTATGTTTAAAATCCCTGAATGATCTCACATTAACTACTATAGAAAAAAGCTCAAAAACCATTTAACATGGTAAGTATAGTCCTTCATAATCTAGCTCCCGCCTCTCAATCCAATTTTGCCTTCCTAGAACTTTCTGAGCCCACTGTGTTTTCTCATCCATGTATCCTCTGGACAATGTTATATTCTTGCCAATTTTATATATTAAACACTTATCTTTCAGGACTTGACTTGAAAGTTGTTCCCACACCTGAAGTTGTATACTATATTATGGAGTTAACAATTATGTTACATAACAATATTAATATCTCTGTTCCTTAATAGAACAGTGTTGAAGAAGTACTGTGTGTCCATCAGCTTTTTATTCCAAGTGTCTGGAACATGGTGAGTGCTCTGTAAATGTTTTTGAATATACAAATGGAAGAATGCATGAATAAATTAATGAATTAATATGAAAGTAATATAACTCACCATTGGTCCAGGTTTTCCAGGCATACCATGTGCACCTCGTTGTCCCTAATTAAGAGAAAAAGGAGAAGATAGGATAAGATTACATTTTATACTGTATTTTCTCATAATTTATTTGCTTTATAAAAAATTTCCATGTTAAAAATTGAAGAATAAATACTAAAGTTAACTGACAATAACCCTCACTCAGTTAATAGCAATATAAATACATTTACACAGGCTGATATGGTAGTCATAAATGCATCTATCCTTATAGCAATAAGAAATAAAATCAAGATTGAGAAAATGAAACTGATTAAAATGATTCTTTTTACTTTAATGTATCATCTTCTAACATATGAACTCAGAGACAATGAAAATTTGAACACCTCAATATTCTTAATAGCCAGATTAACTCAGAGAAGCAATGTCCAGAAAATAAAACACACAGAAAGAGATAAATGAAGTTATAATGAATCCTGTGGATTTCACCCAGGACTCCCTTAAGTACTGAAGTATTCATCCTGTCAGCTGGAAATATAACCTGCTGATGGCTCACTATTGAGACATTCCCTAGGAATTGCCCTCAGCTAAAGGGAATTAGCTCTCTCAAGACTGCACTCTTTCCTTGGTCAATGCAGGGATACAAAGCATTGGCCCTTATTTGAGACAAGCCTGCAAGAGCCATCTCAGCTCCATAGTTCCCCTGAAGTTGACTGAGATCTCTGTTGCAATTGCAACACAGTTCAATTTCTCCCTCTGACAAACCCTGCTTTTGTTCATTCCTTGAAAAATAGTTTCTAAGAGTACTCACCAATAAATTTCCTGTACTGTATACAAGTCACTTTCCTGAGGCTGTTTCCTAGGAAACCTGACCTAAGACCCTAAGACCATTGATGCCAGAGTGGTTACAAGAAAGCAAACTCTAAAATGGGATTTTTAAGCTGGATTTCCCACTGGTCAGCTGGTGACAGTCGGAGTATGAATCACCCTTGGCATGCTGCGATGGCACAATGGCAAATATTGTCACCAATGGTGAACAGAGATATTTTAAGGGAATGGGCTAGTGGTGCAATATCTTGGGCATTTGAGAAGAATTAAGAAAATAACAATTATAAAGCTGATGGAATTGCATGGGTCTTGTATACTGTGTCTATTGGAGAAAGACACTAAAAGGCTGATGGTGATTAATCACCAGTGCAAGACTCCTTGGCAGCATTTTTTTAAATTCTCATCTTCTGCAACCAGAGAGAAGAAAAAGCTGAATAACAGGCCAAGCACAGGGCTTAATGCAAGACTATGAGAGCTCGTGGGATGGTTGAATTCTCAAACCTAGAAAGTCTGTTATGTCATGGTCAGGGTCCTGGATTGAGAGGAGTGGCATTAGGACATGTGCATCAACACACTGAAGAACTTCAGCTGGGCCTGGTGACTTATGCCTGTAATTCCAGCACTTTGGGAGGCTGAGACTGGAGGATTGCTTGAAGCCAGGAGTTTTAGACCAGCTTGGGCAACAATGTGAGACTCCGTTTCTACAAAAAAAGTTAGCCAGTAATGGTGGTATGCGCCTGTAGTCCCAGCTATTTGGGAGCCTGAGATGAGAGTATCACTTGAGCCCAGGAGTTCAAGGCTACAGTGAGCTATGATTGTGCCACTGCCCTGTAGCCTGGGCAACAGAGTAAGACCCTGTCCTCAAAATTTAAACGAAAAAAAAAAGAACTTTAAAATCTCAGGTCCATCTAAAGTCACTGGGCCTAGAGAAGTGGCCCATTCCCCCCATGAATAGTTGGTACTTCTCTCTTGTTGAAGATGATACCTAAGCTTCTACTTTGGCAGACAACTTAAGCCTCACTTCTGTACACCAGACCAATAACTAGCACTACTACTTTTTAAAAAAGATATCATACACCAAAGCACCTATAAGACCTAAACATTAGGTAGAGGTGGGATCTGAGAAAGAATGTATGGGTCTTGGTCCTGAAGGCACTGTATCAAAAAACAGAACACAAAGTTGGAAACCTTTAATGATGTGGATACACTGTCTCATGATATTACAATTTAACACCCTGGTAAGAACCCTGAGAAATAGTACTAACATGGGAGACAGTTCTTAGAAATGTGGGAAGAGCAATAGCCCATGCTGGGGCAGAAATGTCAGACCTCCCTTGGCAGACAGTAAAAGAAAGCACAGAGAAGTGAGCATACTATATTGATAGATGATGTTAGCCTGGATAAGCCAATAGTTGACTATATTCTATAATATCCTCTATATCCCCTTAGGACACTGTGCTTACTAAACTGATACAGAATGGGCTGGTGAGAGGGTCTTGCACTTTCCAAATCAGGGCCTTGAATTTGGTACTGTTGAGTAGCTCTGAGTCGGTCGTCCTCTATGGGCTGGAGGTAATAGCAGAGACAGTGTAAACCTGGGATTGCTAAGAGTAATGGTGATGATCGGATCTTGAAATAATAGAGGAAAGGTGACAGTCCTTAACTCTCTAAAGCAAAGTAGGTGTAAAGTAATGAACTATAAGTTTGAAATATTAGTCAGCATAGCCTGACCTGATTCAGAGAGTTGTGAAAGGAATAATTAGAATATGCCTCCTATACAGATTCAAGTTACATAAATAGTCTGCAAGAGTATTTCTCAATCTGTATAATTAAAATGAATCAAAGACAGGTGATCAGGAGACTCAGCTCTTTCGAAGAGTGCACTCAGAGTACCCACCTTTTAGGAGTATGAGGAACATAAATAAAATGCTTGGAAGAATTCTTGGCATACAATAAGGTTTTGATAAATGTTTCTTATTATTGTAATTTTATTAGTATATCCAAGTTTGTGTTTTTCTATGGACTATATTCCAAGCTGCTATATGTATTCATTATTTTCTTAATTTTTGTATTAAAGTAGACAACAAATGTACTGTGGCTGTATGTTAACATTAAAAGCAAAGGGAAGGTTGTTCAAGAATTCTCTGTACTTTATTTTCAACTTTTCTGTAAAACTGACTTTATTCCAAAAGAAAAAGAAAAAAAAAAAAAGGTGACCAGTACTGTTAATTTCATTTAAAAGGCAAGTTCAGTAAACTAAATCTAAAAATGAATTGAAATATACATCTCAGCAGTATAAGTAAAAGCAGATATACTTACAGGAGCACCCTGTGGCCCAAGTCTCCCTCTCTCTCCTGGCATTCCCCTCGGACCCTATGACGATAGAGAAGAAATATCTCTTGAAGCACCTAATTTGAAATGTAGGGTAGTCTGACTACCCCACTCAATCCAATTGAGACTCAAGATAATTGGCCACCAAGCAATAGTATTTCCAGGGGCAATGTTGGGTTTGAAAAACTCTCCCCATTTGGAGATAAATAACCTATCACCCCTTACATAGATAGATTTCACTTAACCTGGCTTTAATGGGCTAAATCTACAATAATCTTGATTTGATCACTGTGTATAGAAAAAGAATAAGGGCATTCAACTGGTAAGAGAAACAATGAAATGTTGAAAGCCTTTGCTGTTAGAAGGGCTCAACTCTCTTGTGCTTGTCTATCAGCTAGTAATCAAGATTATTTTACCAGCCAACTTACGTTCTCCATTTATTTTTACTTTTCATTAAAAAATTCTCTTGTTATAATCTAAAAGACAAGGAAATATAACCTTAGAAATTTAAGAAACAAGAAAACCAGCACATACCAGAGGACCCATGGCACCCATTGAACCAGTGGGGCCAGCTTCACCCTAAAACAAAAATGAGAATACATTACAGTATGAGAAGCCTATAACTGATACTCACATCACTTTGCTCTGTGTGTGTAATTTTAAAAGCATATTTTCAAAGAGGGCATATGAAAGATGTACTTTTGACATAGGATCTCAGAATGTTGTTCTATTACTTCTTCTCCAAATGCAATAGTAGTATAGTTTTAAATAAATATATATAAATTAATATTGGGGACTTAAGAGTGATGGAAACTATCATACCTAGCCGCAGTAACTAGTCTCAGGAAAGGACTTATCTATGTCTGATATGTCTCAAGTAAAACTTTACAAAGCTAAAATTGATTGTAATATTATCTTAAGATCTATTCTAGGAGACTTAGAAATAAAAAATTTGAAAGTCAAATGATTTCCACATTAGGTCATGATGTTTTCCACTAAAAATTCTGTTATACTTCCCTGATGTTTTTTCTGCCTGTAGAAATACAAATAAATTTTGAGAAGAAACAATGGGTAGAGGGTCTTGGTATTAAAGGAGTACTCAATAATGGGACTAATGAACTATCTAAATCTTTCAGATATTTTTTAAGACAAAAAATGAATGATTGTATTTTAGAAGATAGATTACAGTGCCATCTTCATATGAAGACAACACCCGTCCTACATTGGCAGACACCCAGTGCCATGGAGGCTGTTCTTGGAGGCATATTAAGTCATGTCATGGTAAAGCCGTTGCCACTCATCTTTGAAAAATTACGTTTATTTACCTAACCATTTATTTATAGCCCTCTCTCCTGCTGAATTAAGATGGTTCTGAAAAATGTGTAAACATTTGAAGCAAAACTAAGAAGCCAAAGTGAGGTTACAGTGAGATAATTATAAGATTACCTTGGAACCAGGTGCTCCAACTTCGCCTTTAGGGCCTTCAAGACCTTTGTGTCCCTGAGAAGAAAAATATAAATTTGTATTTGTATCCTGTTTTTTTTCAATTCTCAAAGGCATAAAAGAAGAACCAAAAATAAGCTTGCAGAAATTGCCTTATAAAAATGAATCTCAAATTTAAAGTTGTTGCTTAAAATATTTTCAAATTCTCAACCTATTCTGAAAGCTTATTCAAGGAAAATTAGAGTTTTCGCCTTTAAATAACATTTTCAGCTTGCAATGTTCTCACCCTTCAAACATTTGTGACTTTGTAGAAATTTAATCTGTAGCTACAAATAAAAAACTTACAGTGGCTTTAGAGGAAACACAAAACTACAGAGTTCATATAGTTATAAAATATCATTTGTATTCAAGGTGAATGTTCAAAATACTTAATAATGAGTATAGCAGCAGACCAGACATCTTAATCAAAATCTCAATTACTCAAAACAGAGGCCAGTGTATATTGATTGAAAATCACTATTTGATATTATGACAAATAGATTAGATAGATGATAGATTCTACATACGTAAACAATATATAATAGTTACATCGTAATTATCTTCAGTAATAAAAAAAGGCATTCTATTGCTTTCCAAGTCTAGGTAGACTGGGCCCCTTCTGTGACCTAGTACTCTCTATCTCTACCACGTCACCTCTTCCACTATATAGGAATTGCCTAAATTTTCATCCGTATTCCCCATTAGCCTGAAGCTTCAGGTCAGAGATTTTTCTCATTCATCACTGTATCCTCTTTTGTAGCATAGTGTCCAGTACACAGTAAGAACTCAAAATATATTTCTTTATTGAATCAAATTAAACCCAAAGGAAATGTATAAAAAACTTATGATTTCAGTAACCACAGATAAATACTGCTACCATAGACAGTTAAGGACAATCAACAAATTGACTAGTAAAGATTTTGAAGGTAATGCTCCCCAGAGCCTATTCACTAAACTACAGTATCTGAGAGGATTACAATAGATTGAACTTACTCGGTGACCCTTCAGACCTGGAAGACCAGGAGCCCCAGGAAAGCCACGAGCTCCCTGGAAGGAAAACATAGATAAGGCATTTTAGAGTCAATAAGGATGCAAAATTCCTTAATATATCATTTTCTACAAAAAATAGCTAGTACACAGTTTTCCAGCAACATATTAAGAAGAAGAAGAACAACAAAAAGCAATATACCTTTATCTGTCAAAATATATCTGGGTGACCAATATTAGCAAAGTAAATATGCTGTTAGAAATGGAAACATGACTTATACAAGGATACAAATTAATACCAGGTATTGAGTTAATGACATTTAAAATTTTTCACATGACATCACTGTGTTATAATTATTAGTAAAAACAAAATATAAGCATGAATCAATATGTCCAATATGAGAATTGACTATACCAAGGTAGAGAAAAAATATTCAGGAAAGAAATTCGAGATAAAAATATCCTTTTCTTTCTTTATTGTGCTTTATTTATGGTACAACATTAAATGCCTTTGTAGCAAACCAATGTTTTTATTTTCTATGAATTTCTGAATATTGGCAGCAGAATATGATGGGAAGAATAGTATTATAATGTGGTCAGGAATTTTTAAAATAAATTGTTTAGGAGAAACTTTGTGGATTTATAATTATTTTTAAAGCTAAATGAATAAACAAAATATCCAACAGAAAAGAAAGTCAAGAAATATGAGAATGCTTTGTTTCTTGACTAAATAATTAATTTCTGCAAATTCTATGTAGCTTTCACCTAAACACATTAAATAAAAAACAACAGAAATACCACAGAAAATCAAATCCAGTGGTACAATTACTTTGAAATGATGCATGAAAGTTTTTTTATACCGTCTTAAAATAGATACCAAGCTAGTGACTTACTTATTTACTTATTATCATGGCCTACATTAATTTGATTTTGCATTGAATTGGCATTACCACTGTCGCCAGTATATTTAGCACCTTGATAGCATTGATTGATATTATCACGTATTGATTATTATTGTTAATTTATGTATAGCTGGCAATTAGCCTTATGTTTGGTTAATGGACATTCAATGAATAATCATTGGATAAACAACTGAATAAAGAAATGGTTTAGTATTTCTTACTTTCATAGTCCTTTAACCTTTCCTAAGGAACTTCTCTTGTCCTAGCATGATCTTACACAGATAACAAAATCCTTCTGCTCTGCAAATCATAGGTTTCATTCACTATTTCTAAACGGTTGAATAAGAACTCAATGAATGAAATTCATATAACAAAATCAAAGCAATAATTCCTCTGTGACCTCTTGAAAGAAAATTATTTCTTTAGTGTTTTAGAGGGTTATCACAGTAGGGGTAAAACAAATCATGCTCTCTGAACAAATGAAGTCCCATTAATTCTTCTGTTTACACAACCCTGCTCAAGAATTATTTCACATCAAGAACTCCCGTTAAGTCTTCAACTTAAGGCCTCATTTTACAGAGATTTGTCTCCTCTCCATCCTTAGCAGGCAACTTAGTGCAGACCCATCTAAGCCTATAGGAGAATTGCTGAGCTATGTTATTTCAAATAATTAGTTAACTTCAGTTTTTATGGTCTGCAAGGGAAATTCTCATGTGATTACATATCCCTAATGTAACAAGAAAATGAACCAGATGTCCTAATGCTCATAAAAAATTCTCATTCTGCTGACCCAGGACTTTCATTACAGCGCAATCACACATTGCACTGAGCTTGCACAGTGCATCTGTGGTGTGCTGGCGGGGCACCCTTCCTCCCCATGGAGGGCCCACACTGTGAGCATGAGCAAGAGTGCAGCAGGACTTGGGAAGTTCAAACCTGGATGGGTTGAAAAGGACATCTGTGCTAATGATTAAACCTCATGCCTTTGTCTGCATTTATTTCCCAGGCTGATGGAGGAGGAAAGAAAGCAGGGAGTTGGGAAACTGGTTTATGTTTGCAACCAAATAATCCTTTGAGCCTTGTAAATTTCCCTTAAAAGACAAGGGAGCATTCATTTGTTTAAAACATTTCCTAGCACTGAACCTCATCAATTTTCAGAAAGTAAACAGAAAGTAATGTGGTACTGTTGATTGTATTGAGTGGTAGAAACATAATGAAATTATAGAAAATATAATAAATAGGAGAGTGAATGTTTAGGCTATTGGGCAGGAGAAACCCAAGAAGTAGGAATGCTTGAGGAAGATTTTTGCTTGCTTATCATACTCTAATTTTCCCCATGGCCAGTTTAACACATTCTAGAAGAGGGCCTGGCAAAGCAATTTGAGTGATGAGAGACAGGTGGGTTCAGAGAATGGCCAAGGGGCCAGGTCTTGGATTCTGGTGGAGTAGTTGCCAGGGGTCTATTCTTTTAGGGAGCCAAAGGGGAAGAAAACAGCTGTGTTAGGAGGGCTGGAAATCAGTGTATATTGTCATATGATTTTAGGACCCAGAACATTAATCAAGAATTTCAGCCAAAATTACGGTTTGGGGAGCAGCCAAAGAGGCATCTCGTCCATAATTTATTGTCCCTAGTTGATAAAAAACAAGGCAACAAGCTTTTCTTCAAGCTATTGTTTAGACATATGTGACAATATAAAGTAAAAATACTAAAAGGATTTTAAAAAGCTAAAATAGGATTGAAGTGTGAACTGTAAATAGGTCAAGCTGGTAACTCATTTTATGAAAAAAACAAACTATTTTTTCTGAATTTTCTGAGGATTTGATACTCAGTTTGGAGGGTATTCATGTTATATTCGATATACTTCTCTAGCTCCAGAAGGCGTATTTATGGTGCCAATGTAAAGCAGAGCCATCACTCTGGCAAAATGTCCTGTGACATTTCACATTTTTACAGAAACAAACAATGCTTGTTTGTCTCCATTTACTTACTGCCTGATACATGTGCATACAGAGAATTGCAATTTAATTCAATGTTCTTTATTTTTCAAAGTTTGCCTTATGTTGAGTATAAACTTACCGGAGATCCTGCAAATCCCACTTCACCAGGATTTCCATTTCTGCCAGGTTCACCCTTTATGGAAAAAATGTAGGAGATTGGGGAGGCAAAAGTGATTAAAAGGTTCTTCTTTGAAACTAAATGATAAATTACTGATAAAACAGCCTTCTTTAGAAAGCTAATGTGCAATTCTCTAAACAGTGCAAAAAAAATAAAATAAAAATAGGCTCTATTCCCTATATTCCTGATAGTACTCGATTCTATCAGGTTAGTCTGTGACTTTCATTAATTTATCCAGAAGAATAAATTGTTGAAAATTTTCCTGGTCTGATCTAGCTCACTATTTTATGAATATCAAAATTTATACACACAAACATACATGTATGCTATAGGATATATACTATAGAATTCTATATGATCACATGACACTGAATTAAAGTATTGCTTGTTAAAATACTACTTTCCATTTCTTTCCTGTGGTTAAAAAGAAAGGACTACCAGAAATACGTGCTCTATAGCCAAATTCAATGTAACCTGTTTAAATGAATCTTATGACTCACAAAGAGAAAATATTTATTAATACTTGGTTTAGTATCACATAGAAATTAATGGCCTACCCATAATTTGATCCTCAACTTTGGTACAACTAAGAAAAGAATCTAGAAATATAAGTCTGCTATTGCACACTGTTCTCTGATTACACGTCCTTAATGTTAAAATCTGGAGTTGGGTCTTAACTTTAATTAAAAATCCAATTGAAGAAATCATTTTTTCATCATTGGGGAGCCATATTGGCACTATACTACTAACACATTTTAAAAATTCCTTTTATATAAGACCTCATAATGATGTATTCCATCAAAGCAATATATTTTTTATTTCAGATAATTTCAGTGGTTCCACTAGGAAAGGTTTTTGCTACTGTGACAACAAGCCTAGCATCTAATGGAGAAATCTTAACAAAAACCCAGGGAATGCAGGAAGAGACAGTAGTACCTAATAATACAATACTATGCAAATTAAGAGCCCCTTTTAGATACTTGTAAACTTCTATTCTGAGTTCTTCTGTTTACATTGAATTCAATGGAAGCTAAAAGGGTGGGGAAATGTAATGGAAATTAATACAGAACATTCTTTTTAACATTGTAACTCCTTCGCCTCTTCAAAACCTGACTGGAAAATGAGGAAAGGTAGCTTACATCTTCCCCAGGTTTACCAGGAGGGCCCTCTGGTCCACGTGTACCAATCGGACCCTAATAACAAAACAAAAGGAAAAAAAGAATATTTACCTTTACTTACCAATAATATAATTCAAAATATTGAGACAAATGAAATGTCACAATTTTATTGAGACGAATGAAAATAATAAATATTGTTGAAAAAGAGAAAACAGTTTTATTAATGTTTTGAATTTTTTGTTGCATCCCTCAGATCATGTGCTTAACAAGAAAAAAAGTGTAATTGCATGAATGCAAATCACTCAGCACTGTCTAATGATCATAATCAGTCTTTGAATTTAAATATTCTGCTACGAGAAACATATAACTTAAGAACGGGTCATAGAACAGGACTCCCAAACTGGATTGTTATTTCTTCCTACATTAGGGAGGACCTGGGAAGATAAATTAACTCAGTATTTGACATCATTATAATGGTGGACCCAAATGTAACTGGGTCTACATGCTTACTTGACATTTACCATTGGTCCAGGATCACCAGGTTCACCAGGAGGTCCTGTAGGTCCTGCACCACCCTACAATTGAGAACAAAGTATATATACAAACCAAGGAAAAATAGAATATTAAATCCTGTGCTCTCTCAATATACAGTGTAATTGTTCAGACAGCTGGCTCTGCCATCTTCCAGCTGTGTGACTTTGGGCAAGTTACTTAATCTGTCTATAACTGTTTCTTAAAGTGTAAAATCAGAATAATATTGGTACTTACCTTATTGGGCTGTTATGGCTGCTTAAGTGATTAATGTATGTTAAGAACCTAGAATAGTGCTGGCACAGAGTGCGTGAGTGCTCAATCAGTGGCAGTTCTCCTCATCAACATCATCATCATCACCATCATCAACTACCTTTTCTATTCACTGATTGCTTGAAGTAAAACTCCACACACATGATAATGACAATGTGGTAATCTTGACTGAACTAAAGGTTATTTTCATTCTTTCTTTTAAAATACTATTTTCTGATGCCTGTTGAATTGCTACAAAAAATAAAAATAGCTCTACATCACTATTTTACTGGCATCTGATAGGCATTTTAAAAGTATATTGCATTACGTTCTTCCTAAAGATCCCATGGAACAAACATCTTAATTCCTATTTCTAATAATATCACATGGGGATTGCCTCCTACGATCTGATTTCATAGCTTCAGAGTTGGCATATAACCAATTATGAACATTTTCATGACATAACATAATGAATTTCTTCAGACGCAAAGGCATGTAATCTTGTTATCGGAGGTCAGTCACATAAAGAAATCAGATGATAAAAATTTATCCCAATAAACTTTGCAAAAACATGCTGTATATATTTCTAAATAAAAACTCTTTAATATATCCTATTTGAAGTGAGCATTACAATATAAAATTTTAAAACCAGCCAAAAGCAGTCATGTCACAGAGACCTTATGTAATATATGTGTGTATCTTTTTCCTATAGTATGTAACTTAATTATAAAGAGACTTACTTGCTGTCCTTGTAAACCTTGTGGTCCCCTTGGGCCAACAGGACCCTTAAAAACAAATGAGGAGAAATGTTGCATAGTACTCATGACAATTCAGTCAAATATTTCAAAAATGTTGAATCATCTCTAGAATCTGGAAAAGTGAAGCTTTGACAAAGGGGGATGATGACATTCTCCATCTGCACTCATTTGGAAGGCAGCTAAATTCAAGATTAAAGCTTGGACAACATTTGGGATGATTTTATACATACCCTCAGTGTTATAAAGAGAAATGAGCCATATGTCTGTACACACCCCTTGTCTTTAGAACAAGAACACTTGCGTGTTTAATGGATGCTTCTGTTAATGAGAACATCCGAATAAAGAAAAATCTTAGCAGACATAAGTTAGTTCTCAAACTGCCTATTTAATTCTACAGATTCACAGCAGATAATTCTTATAACTTAAATAAGTTGAATTAAAGGTAGATGAAACGTCAACAATAATGACTAGATTATATTAAATATGAGTTGAAAATGATCTGGGGCACTGAGTTTCCTGGGTGATTTCTTTCTTTCACAACATTGATTGAAACTATCCACACAGGCTTTCCTCATTTAAACATGAAATCGTTCCACTGAGGCATAACAAAAGGAAGAAAACAAAAATGCGATTTTAGAACATTTATTATTATAAGTCTATTAGAGAAAACAAAAATGAGATTTTAGAACATTGATTATTATATGTCTATTACTATTTTTAAATATCATACTTTTAAAAAGTAGAATAAATTAAAATCAAATTTATTCTTATGGCAAAATTTTAAATTTTTATTTTGAATGGAACATATAGTAAGAAAAGCTCCATTTAAAATTACATATGTAATTTAAACTCCAAATGGATAAAAACATGAAACTCAAAAAAAAATCCCAAAAGAATCACTAAATGATGCCATATTACTAGTAACTTTAAAAATATACAAATAATATTTAAAATGCTCATAATGCTGGCCTTAAGGATGGATAGTAGGGGTGGTTATCTATGAGGTCTGATTTTGCACTTCTTATTGCCTGAAATTCTATTAACCTGGAATTATTTTGAATTATGTTATAAGCAATAAAATATGGAGAGTTGGTTTTAAAAGTGTTAATTTAGTCAATAAAATTGCATTGCTCCAAATATCCAGGAAAAAAATGGGAGTCTTTCTGATGTTGAAGAAATTCAAAAGAGGATAAGAATGTTGAGAAGACCCAGCCAGGAAACCATAGAGCTGTTGGAATAAGGCAGCCAGAGGATATTAAGTAGAAAATAATAAAAATGAAAATAGCAAAACATCTCATTTTAAAGTTTTACCAAACCACTGTTTCTAACAGCACCATAAAATAGTTTTGTTTTCTATTAATAAATCTATAGGTTTTATTATTGTGATTGTGGTTATATGTCTTAAACTCCTTTATTTTCTTCCAATATTAAATAAAATATACAGATAGACCTTTATTAATGTCAGCAAAAAGTTTGCATAATTATGAATGAAACATGCTGGGCTTTTAACTGGCACACAGTAGAGTAAATAAATTAAATGAATGAATGAATGAATGAGTGTGTTTAAGAAGATGCATGTTATTCTTTGACTAGTTAACTCAAGATTCTCTATTTAAAATAATTTTTTCACTGAAGTACTTCAATGATCAGTAAAATGTATGCTTACCACAGAGCCAGGCATTAGTCCTACTTGACTCCCAAGTCCAGATTTTTCATCCAACCCAGCCATTTGAGCTGAAAACGGCTGTAAAAGCAATGTGTTGACATTATTTCTACAGTAAAAGACATACATCAACATCCTTTTCATATGGATAAATGGACACTCTCTGGAATTCTTATAGAATGCCTCTTCTAACAGCCATTCTAAGTGTTTGATTTTAAAGCTTGGAAAAAGACTTAAGTTGTTTTGATTGTTTCTGCCTTTGACCATTCTTTCCCAGAGTATTTTATAAGTATGTTGCTCCAGAGCAATTTCTGCAACGTGGCAAATGTCTGATACTTGATAAAAACATGGGTTGTTCTGATAATCACTAGCCAGTCTAATTGATTGCAGGTTTAAGTCTCTTTAACTGATTTCTTCCCACAGTTAGACACGCCAAACATCTAAACAAAACCTAAAAGATGCCTTTAGAACATTTGTCCTAAAGATTCCAGATTCCATTTTGGACTATTTTTGGATGATATTCTTTGTTTGTTCAATGCCCAGTAAACTTTAAATTATATTTACGTAAGTTGATAAAACTTCTTTTTTTTTGAGACAGTCTCGCTCTGTCGCCCAGGCCGGAGTGTAGTGGTCGGATCTCAGCTCACTGCAGGCTCCGCCTCCCGGGTTTACGCCATTCTCCTGCCTCAGCCTCCCGAGTAGCTGGGACTACAGGCGCCCGCCGCCTCGCACGGGTACTTTTCTTTTGTATTTTTTTTTTTTAGTAGAGACGGGGTTTCACCGTGTTAGCCAGGATGGTCTCGATCTCCTGACCTCGTGATCCTCCCGTCTCGGCCTCCCAAAGTGCTGGGATTACAGGCGTGAGCCACCGCGCCCGGCCGATAAAACTTTTATAGTCCTTTTAATTAATCCCTGACTGTTCCAAGATCGGAAACAGTTTGACCTACTCTCTTTCACAATTAAAAAACCCTAGTAATCAAACTGACCAAAATTGTTCATATACATTTTAGTAGTCACATTAGTTTCCAAATTTTGGTGGGAAAGAATGTGTGTGCTGTTTATAAATCAATTGGCAATTTCTTCTACAATCTGTTGAAAAAAATGTGTATGAACTTTTGTAAAGCAAAAATCATATTCAGGCTTCCTATGTATCCTTGCTAAGGTCTCAATCTACAGGATGCCTCATTTTACTGTGCTTTACCAATATTATGTTTATTACAAATTCAAGTCTTGTGGCAACCCTGCACCAAGCAAGACAACTGGTGCCATTTTTGCAACAGCATGTGTTTACTCTGTGTCTCTGTGTCACATTTTGTTAGTTCTCATAATACTTTAATATCTTTATTGTTCTTATATCTCTTATGATGATCTGTGTTCAGTGATCTTTGATGTTACTAAAGCAATTGTTTTGGGTGCCTTGAATCATGCTCATACAAGACAGTAAACTTGATCAATAAATACTGTGTGTGTTCTTCTACCAACCAGATGTTCCCCATCTCTCTTCCTCTACATGGGCCTACTTATTCCCTGAGACACAACAGTGAAAGAAAGAGTCTCACATCTTTCCCTTTACATTGTAAGCTAGAAATGGTCTAGTAAGGAAGGCATGTTGAAACCCAAGACAGGCCAAAGCTAGACCTCTTGCACCAAACAGTCATCCAACTTATGAACGCAAAGGAAAAGTTCTTAAAGAAAATTAGAAGTACGACTTCAGTAAACACAAATAATAAGAAAGTAAAACAGCCTTAATGCTAATATGGAGAAGGGTTTAGTAGTCTGGATAGAAGATCAAATGAGCCACAACATTATCTTGCCCAAAATCGAATCCACAGCAAGGCCCTAACCCTCTTCAATTCTGTGAAGGCTGAAAGAAGCAAGCAAGTGGCAGAAGAAAAGTTGGAAGCTAGAAAATGTTGGTTTATGAGGTTTAAGGAAAGAAGCCATCTCCATAATATAAAAGTGCAAAGTGAAGCAGCAAATGCTGATGTAGACACTGCAGCAAGTTATCCAGAAGATCAAGTTAACATCATTGATGAACGTGGCTACACTCGACAATAGATTTTCAATGTATACAAAACAGTCTTCTATTGGAAGAAGATGTCATCTAGGACTTTCATTTTTAGAGAGAAAAAGTCAATGCCTGGCTTCAAAGCTTCCAAGAACAGGCTTACTCTCTTGTTAGGGGTTAATGTAGCTGGTGACTTTAAGCTAAGACCAGGGTTTATTTCTTATTATGGAAATCCTAGCATGCTTAGGAATTATGATTAAACAACTCTGCCTGTACCCTATAAATGGAACAACAAGGCCTTGATAACAGCACATCTGTTTGCAGCCTTTACAGCATTGTTTACTGAATATTTCAAGCCCACTATTGAGACCTATTGCTCAGAAACAAAGGATTCCTTTCAAAATATTACTGCTCAGTGACAATGCACTAGGTCACATAAGAGCTCTGATGGAGATACACAAGGATATTAATGTCATTTTCATGCCTGCTAATACAAAAACCATTTTGCAGCCCATGGATCAAAATAAATTTCAACTTTTAAATCTTATTACTTAAGAATATAATGGTCAAAATAAATTGAGAATCTTCTGGAAAGGATTCATCATTCTAGGTGCCATTAAGAACATTCTTGATTGATTGGTCAAAATATCAGCCTCAACAGAAGTTTGGAAGAAGTTGATTCCAGCCTTCACGAATGAATTTTAGTGGTTGAAGACTGCAATGGGGGAAGTAATTGCAGATATAATGGCAATAGCAACGGAACTAGAATTATAAGTAGAGCCTGAAGATGTTGCTTAATTGTTGTAATCTCATGATAAAAATTTAACAGATGAGGACTTGCTTCTTATGAATAAGCAAAGAAAGTAGTTTCTCAAGATGCAATCTATTCCTGATGAAGATACTGTGAATATTGTTGAAATGACAACAAAGGATTTTGATATGGCAAACTTCATTGTTGTCTTATTTTTTTAATTACCATAGCAACTCCAGCCTTCAGCAATACCACCCTTATTAGTCAGCAAATATCAGCATCAAAGCAAAACACCCCATCAGCAAAAAGATTATGGCTTCCTCAAGGGTCAGATGATTATTAGCAACTTTTAACAATAAGGTATTTTTAATTAAAGAATATACCTTGTTTTTTAGACATAACGCTATCACACACTTTATAACAGACTACATTGTGGAAAAATGTAAGTTTATATGCACTGAGAAACAAAAAAAAATTCACACAACTCATTTTACTGTAGTATTTCACTTTATTGAGGTGGTTTGGAACTGAACCCACAATATTTCCATGGTATGCCTGTACTTATAAATCCCCTATGTCTGCCACTAACAATTCAAAGAAGTAGGTATTGAAAGACATTTTGTTTGACTTTACTTCAAGTAAAAAAACTAAAATTGGAGAAATAATTAGGTGTCATTTTTAGCGTCAACTCAATGGCCTTCTCATATCCCTCATCGTGGATGTGTCATCCTCTCTTGTGGAGGGTATGGAGCAGATTTTGTTGGCATTCTTAGCCTAGAGAATAGGACAGATAAATCTCTCATTTCATTTAAAGGGGGAAAAAGCAGTGGTTCTTTAGAATCAATAGAAAAAACAAAGCTCATGAAATCCAGACCTGACATTGAGAAATACAAACAATTTGAAGTAGTATTTTAGAAAATACTTCTTCAAATTTTTCCAACAATTCCCTGTGGGTTTATTAGTTTTATTGTCCATAGCAGTGTTGACCTTATTTAACTGCTCTTACAGTCAAGTGTCAATATCTGAACTGAGACGATTTAAAATCCTAACAATATATCAATAATTTAAAACACGATCTGTACATGACATTGAACAATGCACACAACTCACCCTGCTCATGCCATCGGGTCCTGGGTGGGACGGATGTCCAGGAGGTCCTGGAGCACCAGGTTGACCAGGAACACCTGGTTCTCCATCAATTCCCTGAGGTCCACGAGGACCCTGGAAAACAAGCCAGTTAAAATTAGAACCCACTGCCAAATATACACTTAGTAGAAAGCTAAAGGCACAGACTTCTTAATGGCAAGGGAGTGTTTATTATTTTAAAAATAAATGGCAATCTAGCCACTTAGAGTAATTTCATCAGCCACATCACTGCTGATTTTAGCATAGGTCTGAACTTCTACCATTCAGATATGGTCTGGGTAAGAGCTTTATTTAGTGTGTTAAATACCCAGAAATCAGCATTCCTAGAATAATTATTTTTAAATTTTTCAGTTCAACCCTATTCTAGAGTGAACTTCCTTATTTGATTGAGTTTTTGCCATGCAAGGGTATTTGATCAACAATTATAAATTCACTTGTCTGTCAGTAAAATTACAGTAACTATGTACATGTCTGCTTAACTTCTCCCTTCCCCCCAAAATTCAAGAACCCCTTGATTGGAGTTTGTAGAAATTTTCTATCTAATTGTTTAACTCTTTGCATAGTTCCTGGTACATACTAGACACTCAGTACATGCATATTGTATTGTTACCTTTCAGTCCTCTTTAATACTTTAAGCCTGGCACCCTTTATTTTCCTTCCTACCCCCACAGGAAGACTAGACCATTGAGAAATTAGAGGCAAAGGCACTGTGACCCAGCCAAGTCTAAGTTCTCAGAGAAGTGAGCAATGATTTCTAGCTGCCAAATTCCACCCTTCTCCTAACCCACATTCTGAAGGCAGCTTGGGGAACAGCCACGTCCTCAGTTCTGGAAATGCTCCGTCCTCTAACCTCATCATTCCCACAAGGCTAGTTAAGTATTTTCTGGCTCCTTAACCCTAAAGAATCTTGACAGGCTTTAAAAAGAAAGGACAAAAAAGTCATAGGACAATATGCTTTTTATAATTTTAAGCAGGGATCAAGGGAAATATGGTAAATGAAGTTTAATAATTAAAAAAAAGAACTCCCATGATTAAACATGAGAATACCTATGGGTCCAGAGTAAGCAATTCAAATGGGAGCTGATAGTGCAGAGGGAGCAAACATAGGACAAGCTCAGGTGGCAGAGGCGGCCGTTTGTATATGATGGTTTTAGGGAGGGTGGCATTATAGCTATTCAGAAATTTAATTATTTTAATATATTTAAACATTTATATAGACATATTTATTTCTTGCAGCAGTGGGATAAATAAGCAAATTTATCTATTAAATAGAAGCAGAATACCTAGCCTTAAAAACTTATATTAAAAAACGATATCTTAGAAAAATATTCTTAGTTTTTAAAAATCAAAACTTTTCTGACTCCTAAGCTACTATCAATTTACTTCACACTTCATTATACAAAACAGAGGCTAATTTCAGTTGTTCTGTAGGACTCCTGGATCATACGAATGTGAGTAACATGAACTGGATATGTATAAGGCAGCATAGACAAAATAATAGTCTGGTTTATTCATACAGCCTTGTGTAGAAAACTCTGAATCTGTTCTTGCAATGTTCAATTGCTAATTAATAACCAGATATTATTACATACACAAAGCGAACTAATGTATAATCTCTGCGCCCAATGAGATTTTCAAAGAGACACACACAAAACTACATTTAGCGTCAACAGGAGTGGAGACAAGTTTGTGAAATATTCACTAGTCCTCCAAAGAGATTGTGACTTTCTCCATTCTTCTGTAATTAACAATCATGTTTCAAAGTCTGATCCTAAGATTGTTTTCATTGATTCATGATTTATTATATGCCTCCATGGAATCTCCTCTAAATAGCTTATGAAATTTACTGTTGTACAAATTAGGATTAAAATTAATAAAAACTTTTATAAAAATTATCTGAAATTAAGTGAACACAAGAATGTTTACTGGTAAATACCAAAAGCAAATTAGAATTCGGGAGCTCATTAAAAGTATCTTTTTTATATCTTCAAGTGAGCTGAATTACATAATTCTTATATTAAGGTAAATGTTACATTTATTATCCTTCCCTTCCATTTCCAAGATACTCAAATTATCTCCGCAGTAACCTACAATTAAAAAGTACTTCGAGGTTGCCACTAGATGGCGATGTTTAAACATCCACAAGGAGAAAAGAGGGATGACCAGAACTGTCAAGAACTTCATTTCTCTCGTTTCTCTGTCTCTCTCTTTCTCTCTGAGACACACACACACACACACACACACACACACACACACACACGTTATAGATGTTAAGATCTAGTATATTTCCCATTTTACAGATCAGGAAACATACCAATAGTGGTTAAGGGTCACATGCAACTAGAACTTAGCACATCATTGACGGTCCATCTCCTGTCAGGTCGCTAGTTTGTCACTATGAAGTTATCTGAACAATACACTTAAAATTGAGGATGTGTGATGAAAGACAGTAGTGAAAATCATTGGCTAATCCTGAAGGTTTTATGGGAGTATCTCATACTGGACTACTGACATAGTAGTTCTCAGTCCAGAGCTATTTTGCCTAGATTTGGCAATGTCAGGAAACATTTTTAACTGTCACAATTGTATGGGGAATGGCAGTTTCAACTGGCATCCAGTGGGTAGATACCAGGAATGCTGCAAAACTTTCTACTATGCATATGGAATTATTTGGACTAAAATATCAATAGTGTTGACAGTGAGAAACCATGCTGTACATTGTGAGTCTTCTGCACTGTTTGATGGTAATATAATTGCACGGGCGGGGGGAATGCTATTTCTGATTGCAGAACCACCCTATATTGTGACAGCCATAATTTTAGTCCAGTGAAGCAGCTCCTAGAAGGCTCGAGGTATGAGGCAAAACATTCTGCCTATGGGCATTCTGTTACATCATGCCCATCATTTCATATACATCATTTCATGCAAAGCTATACATCATTTCATATCTTTAAACCCATGTAGGCAGGCATTAAAAGAGTTGTATCACACTACCTCTTTGCTAGGATTAACAGAGGAAGAGATTTCCTACTTGGATATCTGCCAGGGTTGTCTCACTTGATTCCTCATTAAAAATCTACCCCACTTTCTCTCTCTCTCTCTCTCAATCTCTCGCTCTCTCTCGCTGTTTCTGACACACACACACAAAATGCACACACACTTATACCCAATTCACATTGATTGTCTCAGGCCTAACCAAGGTAGGAAACTGACCACATCACAAAGTCAAATAGGAAAAATAAGTGAGAAGTGTTGGGGAGCAGATTCGTCAGATCTTAACCAGGAACTCTGAAAGTCTGGTCCCACAACTTCTACATAAATTTAGGACCCAATGTTGTCAATTACTTACAGTGTACAAATACACCGATGCAAAATCTTTTTTTTTTATGACCACCCATCCTCCACCCAACTGATGTTATTTTCTACCTATTTCTGTCTTTCTAGATCTAGGACAGACATCTGGAGAGCTACAGCAGAGTTTAAGCTACCAACACTAGTGAGAAAACTCAACACAACCACAGTGAAGAATGGGGCATAAAATAATCTGAATACAGTCCTGCTGCTCACCTATATGGATATGTCCAACCTCTTGGGGCACTGCTTTGCACCTACATGCCTGCAAATACCATCCATACTGCAGCCCCATTTAAGAAAAAGTACTGACATCACACTATATATGAGGTGAAATGAGTAGAAGGATAATGTAGTAACAAGGATGAAACTAGTGGCAAGAGTTCCTAGGCATATGATCTAAAATATATTTTATCCTCATTTATACATTTCAAGTTGTCTGTTGTTTCCTTATCTTCTAATCCTCCCATTTAAATATGAATAAATATATATTTAAAAGGATAAACATCTACTGAGAGTTTTAGTAGATATCATTAGAGAAAAAATTAAACAGTACAAAAAAATTTTTCTAATTGAAACATGGGATAATGAAAGCAATATACAAATTAATGCAGTTATATAATATATGAAAGACATTAGATTTTAGAAGTGATATATAAGAAAAAACATTGTAGGGAGGCCGAGGTGGGCAGATCACGAGGTCAGGAGATCGAGACCATTCTGGCTAACACGGTGAAACCCCATCTCTACTAAAAAATACAAAAAACTAGCTGGGTGTGGTGGCTGGTGCCTGTAGTCCCAGCTACTCAGGAGACTGAGGCAAAAGAATGGCATGAACCCAGGAGGCAGAGCTTGCTGTGAGCTGAGATCACGCTACTGCACTCCAGCCTGGATGACAGAGTGAAGCTCTCTCCAAAAAAAAAAAAGAAAGTGAAAAGAAAAAACATTCTAACCCTAACACTTGAGAACAACATGTATTCTGTGTAGATAAGTAATAAAAGAAAACCTTTGGTATATATTATATAATATCCTTATGTTTTATCTCAAGGATATTGAGGTCATTATTTTATTTTAAAGGTATTTCACTTGTCTGGTAATGGGATTGCTGATTTTTAAAATTACTCCTTTGATATCTCTGCAGTGGCTGCTGAGTAAAAAAGGCAGAGTGCTACCTGGGAAATAAACTTGTTGTGCAACCACTTGAAAGAAAATTTTGCCCTCTAACAATTGTTTCCCATATCCAGCTTGGTTATTCCTGTGGCAACCACAGATCACATAACTTGGATGTTTTATCTCAACAGTACATTCTTGGCATTGCTTACTCATGAGTGAAACTCAGGATATGTTAATTATGCTTCCTTAAGTTCTACTTTATTTTGATTTGACCTCATAAGGGACAAGGAAATATCATTTGTGTTATCTAATAAGATAATATACAATTATTATTGTATTTTTCTAACATTTAATGGAGGTGACAAAGAGGAACAGTGCTCCCAGCTCCTTGCTGCATTCACAGAACACAGTGTAAACTGACTGGCTACACGTTCCCCACAAGGAGCCCTCTTGTCAACTTACAGGTCTTCCTTTTGGCCCTCGCTCTCCTCTTGGTCCCTGTGATCCTGGAGGTCCCTAAAACAGAAAATGATGATTATGCATGCAAAAATTTATACTTTCTTATTGAATTTTTTAAAAGTTTACTTGATAAAAGAAAATTGGAAAACATAAATACCACACTTAATTCAGTTCAGTTGAAGACTATAGAGAATAAAGCCATGTGCATATAAAAGTTCTGTGCACTTAGAAGGGTTGTTTATTTTATCAGTGAAATTTAAAGACCTATAAAGAACTAGGTGTACATTATGGCATCATGAAGCATAGTGAGCTAAACAGATTAGCTTGACTAGTAATTGCAAATTTTTAAGGATCATATTTGCTGTCTTCTCCCAGGTATAGCCTTTGCCACAAAACTCTGAGCACAAAAACTTACAGTTCTGATTTTGAAAAATTACATAAATGTGCAAACCACAAATTATCAATTATTCCAGGGACTGTATGAAATCAAATTGGTACATGATACCCCAAAATGTTCATCACTGTTCAAGCTGCTGATAAAAGCAATGGAAAGGAAAGCCTCTTAGACTACTATAATACTGCTTTATATACATTCAAGCATCTTTTTACTTTATTTAGAATATGGCATTATTTCCCTTGTATGTTTAAAACCCCTTAGAAATTTCCAATTCTTAATTACAGTTACTTTTCCCTTAAATAACAAATGACTATTATATTTCAAAAGTGGTGTTATAGTGCTGATATCTTAAAATGGCTTTTTTCCCCCTGGGAAATGGATGTTGTCAGGGGAACTTTGTTTCTCTTTAAAAGAGGATTTAAAGTGAGTTACGAAGATTATATTGTGTATTTACTCAACCCAACATATAGCATCGTTTAAAAGTGAGGGCTTCAGAAGAACCAGAGTGAGTCCATTAAAGCTGACTTAGTATTTTATTTAAGTTGATTTGATGTGTTTAACATTTATATGAAGTGTGTGTATATGTTATGAATACTGCTGATAATCCAAACTTGAAAAACTTAGTCTTTTATACTAAGCCATAAATATGGCTGTATGATTTCCCATATTCTACTGCAATATATAATTTAATTTTATTAAGCAGATAAAACTAGCCCATCATTAATCATAGTCAAACAACACACAATTATGCCCTAATTTCAGTGAACAAAGTCGAACCAAAATTAACAAATGTAACAATAAAGTGTTCTGCCTTTTACATAACCAACAGCAAGACTAACATGGTGTTTCTTCAGTTTCAGAAAAAAACAACCCCTTATCTACCATTCACTGCTGCAAAGGAATGTCTAACTTGAAGATGGTTTAAGACAAAACACTTTAAGAGACCAAGCATCATTGTTTAATTCTTTTATCTTCTCATGGATATAATAAGTGTAAAGATTTTCAGTATATCAAGGAATACAAGAGTACCATGAATATTGGGAGAAGCTACTTACTGCCGGTCCTGGACGACCACGTATGCCTGTTACCTAAACAATAAACAAGAAAATTTGTAAAGGTAAAGTTTCTGCAGATATTCAGAGAGGTCAATAGTCAACAAATAAGAATAACAACAAAAAAACACAGTAATTATTTTGACAAATGGATGTTGTCAATTGATGCCCATTTCCTCCTCTCCTTAAGATTTAAGATATTATCTAATTTTAACTCTAACATAGGGAGGCAGTGCTGGAGTAGTGATAAAGAACACCAACACTGGAGCCAAGAGGCCTGGGTTCAAATTCTGACACTGCCCCTTACCAGATGTGTGACTTCTGACTAATTACTCATCCTCTTTGTTCTTAAGAACCTTAAGTGGAAACTTAAATGTAAAATGGTAGTGATGATTACGTAATTACCTCCCTCATAGAGTTATGAAGATAAATAATAAATATTTGTATTTGTAAAGCACTTAACACCTAAAACATAGTAAGCACACATAAATGCTTTTTAAAATGAAATTAAACAATATGAATTATTTAATTTTTAGGTAATCTTTGTAAAAAAAAAAAACACAAGCCAATTAAAGGCAAATAAAGAATATAAACACTGCTAAATAAATCAACATGGATATTCTTTTTGTCTTGACAGACTGATGATAATGCCTTTAAAACCTAGGAGAATGAGGCTAAGGTGGGTGGATCACTTGAGGTCAGGAGTTGAAGACCAGCCCGGCCAAATTGGTGAAACCCCGTCTTTACTAAAAACACAAAATTTAGCTAGGCATGGCGGCTCTCGCCTGTAGTCCCAGGTGCTTGAGAGGCTGAGGCACAAGAATCACTTGAAACTGGGAGGTAGAGGTTGCAGTGTGCTGAGATTGTGCCACTGCACTCTAGCCTGGGTGACAGAGCAAGACTCTGTTTCAAAAAAATAAAAATAAAAAAAAAATAATGAAACCTAGGAGGATAGCTGAAGGTGACAGAGCGAGACTCTGTTTCAAATAAATAAATAAATAAATAAATAAATGAATAAATAAATAATGAAACCTAGGATAGCTGAAGAGCTTTAATCCTGTTTAGTAATATACTTCTTGATCCATTAACAAGTTTAAAGAAGTCTTAGGAATTCTTATGCAACATGGAATTTTGATCAGGATCAGGGCATGACATATTTCCAGAAGTGTGGAACAATAAACTGCTATACTAATTAGTACTAATATTAACTATCAGTGTATATCCACATGTAATATATCTAACTTTTTAAAACACTGACTTTCTACCTTTAGTCATGGGACTATAAAAGTCAGGAACACAGAATATCAAATATTGTATTAAGTAACTAATCTGTTCTGGTTTGCTTGTGTTATACTAAAAACTTGTTTTTAAAATAACTAATTTATTTTTGAAAGTATGTATATAAGCAGTAATACACAATTATACTATAAGCTAAGTTTATTTAAGGTACAAGGAAACAATGATTATATATATACTTACAACAGGCACTAATCCTGGTTCTCCCTTTTGTCCCTATGACATTAAAAACAATTTAAAAATTCAATTAGCACAATATAATGGCTTGCTGAGCAAAAACATGCCACCCTAGAATATGCCACGTAAACACAGGGAATTTCTATGTAAGAAATGCAAAAAAACTGCAAAAAGAAAGTTAACAATTTTTAGGATATTTAGTCAGACATTATTCATTAAAATATTACTGCTCACCTGAAAGACATTAAAAAAATCCAATGTGTGAAATATGTAAAGCTATTTTGCTTCAGTTTTTACATAGATCAAATCCAAAGAGTTGACTAGAGCACAAAATAGTTGCAACAAAAAGATGTAAAGATGAAGCACCAGAGGAAAAACTACTGAAAGACTGAAAACACAAAAAGAGTCAGAAATTGTAATACATCAAAATTAATATAAATTAATATATACAAGTTTCACACTTTTATTGTATGACATACAGTTTTCAGGATCTAATCAGATGCCATTCCTGAACTACTAGCACCCTTTTTTAGTACTCATGGAAGGGCATTAAAAATGAGTACATGTGCTCATTTTTAATAAAAAAGAAAGAAAAAATAATAATTCCACTCAGATAATTCTCAACACCTGAAGAAAATCTAGGAAAAAAAATGAATTGACTAAAAAAATCAAAAACAACATAAGAAACTATCATGTAAGTAAATAGGGTCAGGTCAGTATAATTACTTTTATAATAGATGTAACAAATATAATAGATGTAGATAGAATTTATTTTGATTCTTACAACTTTTCTCAGAAATTGAATCCTCATTGCATGATATCAGGTACATAGATTAAATAATATTGGACGAATTGTAGCTTTATATATTTCTACTTAATCATTTACTAATTTGTATTCTTCACTTCAAAATTTGTCCTCCAACAGATTTTGATCTCTTCAAAGTCATGGTTGTGTCTTAGTCTACTTTACATGCTGAGCATAGCACATGGAAGCATTCAATGAATTCTTAAAATGTATTACTTTCCATTAATGTATTATGAAATAATGCTTTTTACTGGGCAATTGTGTAGGATGAATATGAATTTAACAACTATCTCTAAAATGTAGAAAAAAACAAGAAGAATGAGTTCTAGTTTATTTCTCCTTTAATATATATTATTCTTTAATCTGATTATAAAAATAATATCTGTTCATAGTAGGAAATTTTGAAAACAGAAGAAATATACAAAAAAAAAAAAAAAAAACCTAAATATCCTACTCTACACCCTGGAGATAACCACCGTTAATGTTCTGGCATTCTTAGTTTTCCACCATCTACATGCACTTTGAGTATCTAATCAATGCCTCATTATCTTACTCTTAAATTTTGTTTTCATTTTTAAGTTTAAGGATGACATTAAAATGAATATCCTTGTTCATAAATGTGTGCATGGTATCTCTATTAATACCTTATGATATGTTTTTAGAAGTTCAATTTGTAGATTAAAGACATTTTAAGTTTTTTAACCCATATCACCAAATTGTACTACTAAAGACACAATCTTGTATCCTTCCAATACTATCCTGACAAAACTCCGTGAAGTGAAATGATAGACTTAACGGCAGACCTAATAATAACTCAGTCATACTTGCTGATTCTAATGTTGAAGCAGCAAATACTCTGGAAGTCAGGAATAAATTGAGAATCCAAAAGAAGGAAAGCGCTCTCCAGAAGCAGGAGGCAGTTCTATAGGGTAAGTTCAAGATAGAAACACTAGGGACTAATAGCCAACCTACACAAAGCCTAGGACAAGAAAGAATCAACATATATGGGCTTCAAAGTAAAATGGGCTTATTTCTGCATGTTCACATCCACTAACTTCTAGAGCTTTATATTTTAAAAAATACACAAATAATAAAATTTACCATGTAAGAGCTATAATAAGATATTTTTCAAAATGCTGAAAGAATTTGAATTGTTTAGAAAGGGTACATAAATTTGTGTCCAATAAACAAAGGACATTGCTGAAACAATGCTCCTTCTAAAGCAAGACTAGAAGAACAAATAAAAAGAGAGGACAAATTATTTCAGTCAGAATGAGAAAAATGGAATAGCCTGCTAAGAACAGTTGTGAAATTTCCATCCTAAGAGACCTACAAGCAAAATGCACTTTATACTTACTTTGTATGTAGGGAAATAGAACTCTCTCATACCTGTCTTACCTAAATTGTAGGCTTTTTGATATGTGACTGTTCTGTTGCTGTACAATATTTAAAAGGGATTAAGTGTTCAATTACAAGTTTCTGATAACAAATTCCCTAATGATTCTATAGATTTCTTATTTTGTATATAAGCCACAAATGTAAATATTTGTTTCTACTGTTTTTATTAATACAGGCTTTGAAAGTTAATTTGTATGGAATAATGGTTTGTCTAAAGTTTTACTAAATTTAATTTTCATATCCACTGAGAAACATAAAGTTCATGTACTCAGATCCAGATGTGCATTACAATTACTTATCATTTAATACCATGTGGACATGCTTTGTAGAATGTCATTACCATTGGAAGCAGTCATAGTGTTTTTCTCACATTTGCATCATCTACACCATTTGCCTCACAGCCATATAAAAAAGGTTCAGTAATTATGTTGGAGTTAACATGAATCAATCAATCAATCAATGAGTTGTAAGTAAATATCAATATGGATATAAACCAAGAACAAATTGCATTTTTATAAATTGCTTTGCTCTTGTGTTTCTGATGATACCTGATGACAAATGAAAACGAGTCATGAAGATAGTGGCACACAACTACAGTCTGCTACATTGGCAGCTGCTTTGAGTATATTCTTCACCCAGCTCTCCCACACTACCTTTGGAGAAAGGCAGCAAATGACACAGCCTACCAGTTATCTCTCTAAGTCGGGTAACTGCTAACTGAATTAAACTGATTATTTCATGGCAATACTCATTGTTAGGTTTTTGTGTTGTTTCATAGATCGATCTGTCTGTCTATCCATGCATCCATGCATCCATCCATCTATCTTTCACCTACCTATCAAGTTTGTTCAGGCCTATACCAATCTGCTAAGTTTCAATTTATTTTCGTTCTCACAATAAATTAAATGTGAGACAGCATTTGCAGCCTTATTCATATCTAATTTATTCCAAATGAGACAAATTTATGATATTGCCTTCTGAAACAAAATGTGTAAAACTGGCCAAGATCTCCCCTTGATAGCATCACTCTCATTTATCATGAAAGTGTAGCATTGCTTTGTCTGTTATCTGATAAATTCGTTTATTAAAGTTCCACTGTGTGCAAAAGTAAAGAAAATTTATGGAAATTGGGACCAGTAACCATTTCTACTCCCTTGGTACCTGTGCCCATCTCATTTGGATAGGATTGAAGCAAATGCCATTATTTTCAAGATAACCGAAAAACAGAGAGCACTCTTGGGCAAAAAGAACTCTCTTCGCTTCGTAGGATTACTTTACTGATGGCAAGTGACCAAGCTGACCAGCTATACTTGGGTCATGGATGCAGCCTACTACCCTGTTTTCAAGGGTAAAGCTTGTGTCCAGAATTAGATTTTAAGCTCTCTGAAGGTGAAGGAGGGGAGAGGAGGGGAAGAAATGCCTGTTTGGTAAAATGTTCAATTAATTCTGGATCTTTACTTCCCAACCAATGAGAGAGGGGCTACAGGCCCATTGAAGTCAAATTGACATTCTTCATTCCTTCTTTCCTTCCTCCCTTTCTTCCTCCTTACCTTCCTCCTATCTTTTCTTTCTTCCATCAAATGTGTATTGTACTTCTAATATGTGCAAAGTATGTACTATGCAATGATAAATGCAAAGAATAAAAAGGTTAGTAAGACACTGTCAATCCCTAAAGATGTCACAACTTTCTGGCAGAAACAGATATACAAACAGAAATTAACCGTAAAGTGAATGGTTAGAGGCATCTGTCCTTTGGAAACACAGTAGCTGAACTGTGCTCATATACTTGTCACAATGTATTTGTATGGTACTTTGTACTTTTCAAAAGCTTTCAAATGTTTGAGAGCACAGTTCTGTGTGGATAGTATTGGATATAACTCTGCTTGTGAAAAAGAAACCATGCAAAGTAACACTTACCTTTCTTCCTCTACCTGTAAAAAGAAAAGAGTAAATGTGTTATTTTATGAAGAAACAATTATTCAGAATCTGCTAAATATTTACTTTCAATGACAGATTTCTTCTGGAGTCAGAATTATGGTGAGAGTGATTACACTCTTCAGCAGTAAGCAGAACTCAAAAGGTTTTGAATCAATACTTCCATAAAAGGCAAAAAATGCATCTTTTTGGAAAATTCAACATATTAATATTCTTCACAACATTTATATGACATTTAAAGTTCATTAAATTATTAAATTAACTATTAAAGCTATAATGAATTATTTCATCAATATTCTCTATTTTTGCTTTTTATAATTTTATGAGTAAGGTTGTTTATTCATATGGTTCAAAAGCAAAAAGGTATTAAAAGTATACAATTATACACTAAAAAATTTCATTCCATCCAGTCCTATTTTCCCTATTTCCACTTTACCCCCAACCCCACAGGAGGCCACTATTATTGGTTTCTTGTATATTGTTGTCAAGTTTAGTTTGGCATATTTTAGAAAATTATTATAGACTCATTTTTCTACTTTTTCCATACTGTTCTTCACTTGTCTGTATATCACATAGATCATTAAATCTTACAGATCTTGCTTATCAGTATACAGTTTCTTTATTGTTTTTCTTAATTTTTTATAAGATTCCACTATATTAATCTAATGCAATCCATTTAATTAATCTTGATCTTTACCCATTAAGGACATTTGGATAGTTTCTAATCTTTTGTTATCACTAGGATGTACTTTATCAACTAACCAGGACAATTTTAAGAATGAAAGTGAAAGCTATTGTTTATTATGCCAAGAAAATTGATATAATTTGGGGTTTTCCTGGGCAAGCTAGAATGGAGGTCATGCTGGCTATTAAAAATGTTGTAATGAGTAATTGTTATATATATGCTACATGCAAGTATATTTGTAAGATAAATTCCCCAATATCCTTTTTGAGTTGAAAGGTATAGGCATTGGTAACTTGACAGATACTACCAATGTCCCTTCATAGAAATTATACCATTTTACACTCCACAAATAATGGACACATTTCCCTGCAGGCAATAGGCAGTGATACCCAGGATGCTATCAAACATTTTAATTTTGGCCAATCTGATACATGAAACATGATAGCTCAGTATAGTTTTCATTCACATTTATTTTATTATGAGAAAATTTGACAGTCTTGTCATATATTGAAAAATCATTTGTATTTCCTTGCTTGAATGATTAGCTAACTTCCCTTGCCTATATTTTTATTAGTTTTTTTATCTAGCATTTCTTTATATGTAAAGAATATTAATTCTTTGTGAATTGAGTTGCAAACATTTCTACTTTGCTCATTTTTTTGTGTCACACAAATGTTATTATTTTTGTACATTTTTATGGCTTCTGGGCTTTGAGTCAGAATTAATAAAATCATATATTTTTAAAGACTATAAAGAAATTATCCTATGTTATCTTTGAAATCATTATGATTTAACTTTTCTCATTTAAATCATTGCTTTATTTAGAATTTGTGCTAGTGTAGAATATATTTTTATTATTCAATTTATTTTTTTTTCCAGATGATTTGCCTAGCCATTCCAACAAGGTTTATGAAATAATTCTTCTTTTCTCCACTGCGAAGATGCCGTCCTTATTGTATTCAATCTGACCATGTATATTTGGATCTACTTCAAGATTTTATTTTATTCAGGTATCTACATCACATTTTTTTAAACTAATGAATCCTTTTAAAAATCTTGGAGGGCTAGTCATCCTTAATTGCTCTTATTCTAAAGGATTTGCCTGATTATTCTTTCTTGTTTATGTAAACTTTAATTTACAATATGTTGAATTCTCAAAGAAAGTGTGCTATGTTTATATTGGGATCATGTTAAAGTCACTAATTAACTTATGGATAATTTATGTGAGTGTAATGTTTAGTCTTTCTAACCAAGAACATAATATGACATTCAGTTTTTTAAAGACTTAGTTTGAATTAGCAGTATTTAAAAATGTTTGTCAGATCTCATACATTTTGTGTATCCTTAAGCATCTGTTGCTATTACAAATGAGGAATTTTTATTCTTATTATTTCTTCTATGATGTAATTGTTCATACATAGTAAATCTATTAATTTCTGCTTGTTTATTTTGCACTCTCGTGTCTTACCAAATTATTTTATTTTTTGTAGTTTTTTTTTTTTTTACTCAATTTAACAGGTTTGTAAGCATACAACTGTATTTTCTGCAAGTGGATAGTTTTTGCTCCTCTTTTTAGATTTTCGAAACCTCTGATTTCATTTTTTAATGTCAAATTATTTATTCAGGCACGTTCAGTACTGTTAAATGGTAATGGTGATAATAGATATTCTATCTTTGTGTTTAGTAGGGATGCTTTTAGTATAAGCATAATGAAACTTTTAAGTTGAGGTGTAAATATTGTATTATGTTATTATCATTTATTACCAAGTTAGTAACTATCTTTATCAAAAGTATTTACTGATCATTGTCAAATAGTTTTACTTTAATTATGAAGGAATTAATATGCTTTCTCTTCATAGATCTGTTAATTATTTTTATAATAGCTTTCTTAATATTCGATTATTTTGCACTTGTGTCTACTTTTTCATGACTAATTATTCTCTTAATATGCTAATAGACTTAATATTTTATTTAGAATTTTAAAAAATATTTATAAGATTAGTTCATAGTTTTTTGTGTGTGTCATTGTTATTACTTTTGCTGTAAATAATATACTTCCTTCATAGCAAAACTTTGAAAGTTTGCTGTCTCAGTGTTCAAGAAGAGATTTTAAAAGCATTAAAACCATCTGATTTCTTTTTAAGACCTTTTAGTTGTTTGAAAAAACTGTGAAAACACCTGGACTTACTGCTTTGAGAATCTAGCTGCATTACAAATTTCTGTGTCTTCTAAGAAAATCCATGTTCTAAGATTTTCTCTTTCTACCAGGGTTAGTCTTAGTAAATTACATTGTCTTAGAAAATTATTCATTTCATTTTGGTTTTCAAATTTATGAAGATACAATTGAATAAAGGGACCTCTTAATAATTGTTTTATGTTGTTTTATTTTCATGAGGCAATTTTCTCTTTATCATTTTTTGCTTTAGGTTAGATCTTTTGGTTGGGTTTTTATAGGACCATGTTTTGGATTTACATGTCATTTCCATTATATTTCAGTTTTCTTACTTTTCAACTTCTGTTTTTATCTTTATAATTTTTTCTTCTATTTACTTTCAGTTTATTTTGTTGATTATTTTTAACTTTTTGAGAAAGATGCTAAATGAACATACTTTTATTCTTTCTTTTTATTTATATAAGCATAGAACTATGATTTTTCATTAAAATTTTAAAAATAAAATGTTTCACTATGTTTTCAAGTAACGTTGGTGTATTAGAACTTCTTATGTTTAAAAAGATTTATATATTAGTTTTATCAATTATATTCCATATTCTGTTAAATTATGTTAACATTCTTTTACATTACTCATAGATCTATATTTGTTTAGACAGTTTCTATTAGTTCCACTAAAATGAGCAAAGATAAAATTGATGGTGTTTCTTTTTTCTTACATGCCCCTCAGGTTTTCTTCTAGCGTTCAATTTTAACAAGGAAATGTTCTTTTTAGCATTTATTTTTGTAGTGTTAAATGTGCCACTACTTTGTTCATGTGATTTGTCAGGTTTGAATGATATTTTCTGACTTTCACCCTTAAAGATGAGGAATTACCAAACTCGCTCTAGTTCATACGTTCTTTTGCCTCCCCCTTTCATTATATGTAAATTTTATAATTATTTCTGCATTGTCAGAAGCTATAATATTTACAATCCCATCTGTCACCCTAACTTACACTTTTGTTTTAGTCTTTTTCTAGAGTTAAATATAATAAATGCTCACATAAGTTCTTTGACAGTTTCCTCAATTAACTCTTGGTTGTCTTGCATTTAGCCGGTGGTAGTTTCCCTGGGAAATTTATAGAAACAATATCCCCAGAGAAATTTTTTTCTATAGCTTTTATATTTGAAGGAGAGAATGGATTTATATTTAACTTTAATTAACCATATTCTCTCCTTAATAAATATGTATATATTGCTCCACTGTCTTCTGACACTGGATACTGTGGAGAAATTTGTGACCAGTCTTAATAACTTCTCCCATTAGAAATAATCTGTTCTTATTTTTTGAAATTCTAAAGAAGTATTTATTTATCTTCAAAGTTTAATGACTTTAAATAAGTTACATATGTCTCTGTTAACTCTTTTGGGTCATTTTTTCAGACATGTGGTTGCCATTTAAATATTGAAATTAAAGTTTTATTTTACTTCACAAAATTTTTATTGTATTATGTTGTTATTTGTTCCACTCAATTGTATTATTTTTTTTCTTTGAGTACTCGTCTTTAGGATTATCCCTTACTTGTCTTCCACATCAATTATTTCTTAACTCTTTAAAAATTGTAATTCATTATTTTCCTATTCTCATGGCCCTTGCTTTATTTTGTGTAATATCAACACTCCTTGTGATCCCTCCTATTTCATCTTCATTTCCTTGTGATGACTTGATTTTCCACTTCTTTTCTGACCATTACTTTTTTCTGCTTTATAGCCTTCTTTCTTAAAGAGAATTACTTTATTAAGTTTTTTTTTTTATTCACGGTAAAATGATAGGTCAGAATTTTCACATGGTCTACAGTAATGTATTTTATGGTGTGTTCTTTATCTAGTAAATTTAGCTGAACTCAACCACTCTTTACCTTATGGCATCTGTGTATAATGCGATTGCCAGCTCCTAGACCAACTATTTGAAGGAGACTGTACATTTTGATATGTTTTCTGATATTTGCCACCATTGTTCCCATTTGCTCTTCACTTATCCCCACAGATTTAATTTTACTTTATTCCTGGGCTTCTTTGATGATTGCGTTTGCTTTGGGTAGCTCTTACATGTCTTGGTTTTAATTCTTTCTTTTATATATTTCTTATTACATTACTGAAAATTGAGTGTAGGTATTTATCCAAGGCACATTGCTTCTGTTCCAGAGGCAGAGAAGAGGTAAGTTGATATCTATTTCCATTTACATACTGTTGAAATCTTTATTGTATTTGCTGTTATTTGCAATGAAATTTTGAAAAAAAAAATAAAGCCTTGATACTGTCTTGACAATGATGAATCAGAAGTCTCATGACTGCTAACACAAATAACCTAAAGGTTTAATATTGCTCTTACTTAGTTTATTGAAACCTATAAACTTGTTTCCCTGACATGTATCTTTAAAATATGTACTCATACTGAAATACGTAATATCTGTTAAACACAGAAACTTTTTCTTCAAAGAAGTTTTAAAAGCTGTATATTATTTTTTCTCATGGAAATCTATTTCATTCTTTACCTAGCCAACATGAAAAGCATCCTACATTTAACAGCCAATGTAGGCCGGGCGCGGTGGCTCACACCTGTAATCCCAGCACTTTGGGAGGCCAAGGCAGGCGGATCACGAGGTCAGGAGATCGAGACTATCCTGGCTACTGTGAAACCCTGTCTCTACTGAAAATACAGAAAATCAGCTGGGCATGGTGGCGGGCCCTGTAGTCCCAGCTACTGGGGAGGCTGAGACAGGAGAATGGCGTGAACCCGGGAGGCTGAGCTTGTTGTGAGCCGAGATCCCGCCACTGCACTCCAGTCTGGGAGACAGCACAAGACTCCGTCTCAAAAAAAAAAAAAAAAAGAAGAGCCAATGTAATACAGGGTGCTGTGGCATTAAATTACATTAGGAATAAGTATTCCATTCACTAGGACAAAGTTGGCATCATTGAGGATAAATGTGTTTCCAGATCTTCTCTCAGGCATTAATGGACTTAAAGGGAAACTGAAAAATAACTTGGAGGCACTCATCATGCATATGGTAACAAATGACCATCTTAAGTGATTCAAGGAATTCTCAGATTAGACATCACCACTCAAAATTCAGCCCCAAATGCTTCAGATATTTAAGAAGACAGGAAATTACTGTCTGCTTCTATCTAACTTTAGATAAAGTGAGTGAGCAAAATCATTAATCATTAACCCCAAAAGCCACCGAAAAAGCTGTTTAATTATTCTCTTGGGTTGCTGAACGCTGAAAGTGAAAAACACTGCGACTATAAAGGTGAGTAACTGGATCAATTATGAGTTGGCCCTAAACATTCTTACCAAAATTTGTATTGCCACCTCCAGGTGTTTGTGAACAGACAGGACAGCATTCCCCAGGGGGCGTTACAGGGTCGGCACAGTCCAGCACATCCTGGCACTCTATCTTGTCACAGAGAATGGCTCCATTGTCACAGACACAGATCTGGCAAGGGGCAGGTTTCCAAATGTCCCTGTTTAAGTACATCTGGCCATTCTGAGTGCAGGCTATTTCTTCACCATATCCTTCTAAAATAAGAAGAAAAGAAAGAAGAGATTAGTAATCTGAAATTATGGAATTGGGAAAATATTTTAAAAGGTGAGCCATCTTGTGGATTCTAAAAAATTCTGGACTAAGAAGTAACCTTCCAAGGAGCCAAACACAGATGAACTGATTTCATTTTGTAACAAAATAATATGTAATTCACCATGAAATGATGATAATGTATCTTTGCATGATAGGGGAAGACATAAAAGTGATACAATGGAAGTATATTTTTTAACCAGATAATGCTTCCTTCAAGATTTTATTCTTGAAGGTATGAATGAGGAATGAGAGTATCAGTAAAGAGGAATAAAAGAGAACGATCTGAAAATGGGGAAAAAATGAATAATTCAAAGGAGAATATATAATTTGAATGTTTGGTGAACCCTATTATGACTTGCAACTCACTGGAAACTTTAGTAAATTCCACAACAGGAGACAGTACATTTTCATGTACCATAGAAAAAAACTGCAAAAAGGAAAAAGGTATATGTTTTTATTAAAATTATTTTTAAATGTACAGAAAAAAAGAATAACCATGTCCCATTTCATGGAGTAGAATTCCATTTGATATCCTAAATTAATGGTGTTTATTCAACCGTGGCAGAAATGCAAAACTTATGCAGGTAATGAGTTAATTATGTTTGCATCAAAATTAATTAAGGAAAATCATAGCCAAAATAATACAGTAAGTTAATATATATTTGCCTAGTGCTTTTCTACATTTACAATTAAGAAAGCTTGGGAAAATACACACACACATATATATATGTGTGTGTGTACATATATTGCACAAGAGCAGTTCTATTATACATTACTAATAAGTAAACACATATATTACATCATTAACTTTGTGACTTTATAACAATACTATAGAATTTTAAAACACAATGTGGATCAAATCATCCTTGCTTAAATACATCAAGAACTTCCCAACTACTTAAATTCAAAACTTCCTATAATTATAAAGGCTAAAGACCTTCTTTCCCGTTTCTTGCACAACTTGACCACTTTTGCCTAGCACTACCTCTCCTTCCTTCATCCCAGGACCACATGGCTATCTGTCATTACTTCAATGTCATCTCCCCACGAAATTCTTTTCTGACTACTCTGCAAAAATTAGACTTCCTCTTACCCAGTTGATATTTTTCAGAGACCTTTTCAAAGAACTCGTTCACTTGGCCATTCGTTCATTTATTCATTCATTCATTGTGTATTATATGCTAGGTAATTTAAGAGATACTAAAATGTGAACAAATAGGCAAAAATCACTGCCCTCAGGAAGTTTATTTGAATGAGTATTAATTTTTAATTTTTGTTTATTTTATCTCCCTCACTAGAGAAAAACTACATGAAAGTAAGGACTAGGTGTCTTGTTCATCACTATATTTCTTTTCTTTTCCTTTCTTTTTTTCTTTGAAATAACAAAATGGAGTTTTGTTCTTGTCACCCAGGCTGGAGTCCAATGGCGCGATCTCAGCTCACTGCAACCTCCACCTCCTGGGTTCAAGCAATTCTCCTGCCTCAGCTTCCCAAGTAGCTGGGATTACTGGCGCCCGACCATGTCCAGCGAATTTTTGTATTTTTAGTGGAGACGGGGTTTCACCATGTTTGCCAGGCTGGTCTCCTGACCTCAAGTGATCCGCCAGCCTCAGCCTCCCAAAGTGCTGGGATTACAGGTGTGAACCACTGTGCCTGGCCTCATCATTGTATTTCTAAAGCTTGATGCTATACCTTTCATAGAACTGCCATTTAATAAATACTTGTCTACTGGATGGATATAATGAATGAATCTAAACTATGGTAAACTAGTTTAATTGCACAGCATGAACTTTGTACTTCCTAAAAAGATGTTTTAATGTAGTTGTAATGTAGTTGTAAGAATGTAATGAAAGATATTATCATTTGACATATAAATATATTCAAATGATAATGCAAAGCTACATATGAAAATTATTTTAGTTTACAATACTGATATTAATCCAAAAATCTGCATTATATAGTTTTTATTTGTCAATTACAACTTTAAAAAGCTGGAATAAAAACATTTTTCTCACTGTCCTGTGGAATACTTTGCTTTATATATTTAGTCTTTCATCACAGATATTTGGCAAATGGAAAATTGCTCTCAGAGAGTAACACTACTATATGCTAATGGTTTGTGTGCTGTTTTATAAGATGAGGACTAAGTTTCTAACCTGTTTTATCTTCATTGAAAGACCTATATCACATAATACATATCCAATCAACAAAACAGTATTAGCTCTATATCCATAGTGCTATTATAGTCATTTAAAACCAAGGGGAACATAGAAATTATGTTTTAATATGCTTTTCTGGAAGATTATTTTGAAAAAATGAGAAATATATTCATCAAATAAAAAGTGTGACTTTTACATGAAATATCACTTTAACATAGTGTAATTCCATGATGAACATTTCCAGAGATACAACCTGTACAAAAATGGGCTTATGTCCATAGTTCACTGAACAATTTCGTTAAGTAGATAACTTAAGAGTAACTTTGCTCATTAAGTTTTATGATTGAGAAGGAAATATCCACTTACAAATGTTAAATGCTATTACCTGAAAATAAGATACTACTTCAATTAGTTTGTTTCTCTCATTACACACTCTTTGGTGGGGGTGCTGGGAGTTAAGTGCATAAGTGCCTAGTACTAATTGTGCAAAATATTGAAAGCATATGTGGCTGGGTGTAGTGGCTCACACCTACAATCCCAGCATGTTGGGAGGCCAAGGTGAGAGGATTGCTTGAGGCCAAGAGTTCAAGACCAGCCTGGGCAATACAGTGAGACACTCTCTCTGCAAAAATTTAAAAGTTAGCCAGGCATAGTGGCACATGCCTGTAGCTCCAGCTACTCTGAAGGTGAGGTAGGAAGATGATTTTAGCTCAGGAGTTCTAGGCTGCAATGAGCTATGGCCATGCTATGCTACTGCACTCCAGCTTGAGCAACAGAGTGAGACCCTGACTCACAGAAAGAAAAGAAGGAAGCATATGTGTTCCTTTCTGTCCTCAAAATATATATTATTGTGGAGTATTATATATATTAGATATGTTACACATATAACTATATCTATGTTTTATATATACAACATTGTGGAGTGCTCTTTGTTATATAATAAATGAATATAATTAACTTATTATATAATTGTAATTATATAATATGTTTATTGTACAAATCTTGAAGGAGCCAGAGAACAGGATAAGTTATCCCCTGAAGATTTATAAAATGAATTATTATAACAATATATGTTATTATTGGATAGACATTATATATGAGGATATATATTGCTGATGGAATAATTAGATTTTTGGAAGTAGAGAATATGAAAAACAAAAACCAGATGACATGTAATAATGTCAATTAAATATTAAAATACATGAGGGACTCTTCAAGAAGTAGCTTATCTTGTTCTTTGTGGCTCCTTTAGGGTTGGAATAAAAAGACACATTGTTTCAGTCTTGTGTTAACACCTAGAAGAGCAGTTTCTTTCTGAAAGTTTAAGACAACATAACTTCAACTCAAGGGGCAAAGAAGTAGGCCACTGGATTACTTTCTTTAAATGACAAAGTTAAAGGTTAGTTTTATACTCTGAGTCATCATGGGTTCCTTTCTCCTGAGAATTTATAATTAAATTTAAGATGATGTGGAAAGTTAGTTGGAATGCTTTTAAATAGCAAGGATATGAAAAACCACATTCACTGTTAAACCTTGTCTCCTCTTCACTCAAACAAGAATCCATGCACATCACAGAGGGCTCAAAAACTCAGTGAATTCTCATTGTTCATGTCTGAACGAAAGACATGTACAAAGAAACAGTGGGTAGAAAATACAGAGTGTCTTGCAGTTTTCACGGATCTACGTGGTAGTTGTACACCATATGATTAAGTTGTCCCTTCTGTTTCCTACACACTTAAACGAAAAGTAAAATAGAAAGCAAAATTGCAGCCAATTTGTTGAAAAATATTGCAGTAAAGTTGTCATAATAGAATTATTTTATAAATGACAATACAGTATAAAATAACAAACATTTTCAAATGACATTCTGAGAAATTCAATTCTGTCCTCCTGGTTTCCCTATCCAAATCATAAAATTAACCCAAGCTGACATCCAAAGCTTAGATTCAAGTCCCAGGACTAAAAAAAAACAAAAATAAATAAATGTTTCTTAAAATACCTGGATACTGGGGACGGTTAGGGGGTGGGGGTGGGGTTGGGAAAGGGAGAGCATTAGTAAAAATTAGAAAAAATAGCTAATGCATGCTGGGCTTAATACCTAGGTGATGGGTTGATAGGTGCAGCAAACCACCATGGCACACGTTTACCTACGTTAACAAACCTGCACATCTTGCCATGTACCCTGGAACTTAAAATAAAAATAAAATTTAAATTTAAAAGTTGGATAAACAAATATTTTTATATCATCTAAAAATGAACCCCAAAACTATCATTTTGCATTACTTGTATTTTTTGCTGTTTATGTTTAACTTTCCTAAAATTGATTAGGACTGGTAGAAATCTGATAATATCATCACTATTTTGTAATTTTCATGGTGTTTTAACTTCCAAAATTTTTATCTCCCAAGCTACAAGATTCTTTTACCCTCACCAACTGTTCCAATAAATTGAATCCATTGTGAAGTCATTCCCACAAAACTTCTGACACTGATGTATTACAGAGAAAAGATGTATTTTATCTGATGACATTTTATTTGACGTCAACCCAATTTCTCTGTTTCTCATATATCCTCATAGATTTATCTTCTCATAAATCTTAAGTGCTTTTAAATTTAGTTGTAAGAATTCAGTTCTTAATCACTAGATGGCAGACCAAATCCACCATCTTATTATAACAATTAGAAACTAAATTATCACAATTGCAGCTTGCCAACTATATGTTATGCCCTGCATCCACATTTTTTCATAAATTATACTTGTGGGAAAAAAAATGCCTGCATAGAAATGACCATACTGAAACCTTGAACTGGCCAAGAGAGATGATTGTATTTGCATATTAAATTATTGGAGTCTACTTAAAGGTTTTGAAAAACATATGAAATAAAAGTCCCTAAAATTATGTTAGACATTCTCTGGCCATTAACTAAAATTCTTCCACGCAGAAATAATATACAACACACACGTGTTACAAAAATTTTAAATCTCTTATTCAGACAAATGTTTGCGCTGATCATTTTTCCCTGTGAGCTGTGAGACTGTGAGTTCCTCGACAGCCAGAACTGTGTTTACCTCAGCGACGTTCACATTTAATGTCATACAATCCGTCTTTGATAAATGTGTGTGTAGCGTGGATGAATGCAGATGTGAATGAGGAAAGTAAGGAACTAGTACATTGATATGCCTATTATAAAGATAAGCGCTTTTAGCTCTCTTTCCTCCTTCCCTAATCTTTCCAGAGAGGATGTGCACTTAGGACCCCTTTTTTGAATGAAAGGGAATGGTCACTTGGTGGTTTTTACCAGGTGTGTCCCTGACATTCAGGCCTCTGTGTAACCAGAAAGGAAGAAGACTGTGTCAGTCACAAAAGTTCATATTTTAGAACCACCTTCAGCAAGCTATAGTAGCCCTTCAGCCTTCCTGACCCAGCTGATTTAGGTCCCTTTTGGGATTGTGAAGATCTGGGTTACCATTATTTAAAGTTTCTCTGACTGTAGAGGTCTTTGAGAGACTATAATCATGACACCATCAGCCGGTGGCCTCATGAAGTGGAGAGAGAATGCCTTGTGGGACAAAGGAGGAGGTAGTAAAGCAGCCCACGTGTCCGTCTGGATGCCACAGATGCTGCCTTTAGTAATGCACAGCAGAGCGTGGGCTGCTGGATGGGGTTCCAGAGAACCTACCAAGGAAATCCTTCCCTTCCTTCTGCTCTAGGGCACTGTTTATCATTAGAAGGGAAAGATGAAGAGGGACAGCATTCAGTTCCTTCTTTAGATCCTGCAGAGGAGATGCCCAAAATTCCACATTCCTCATTTTGTTTTCCTTAAAAATTTCCAAATTTTATTTTATTTTATTTTATTTTATTTTTTTTTGAGACGGAGTCTCGCTCTGTCGCCCAGGCTGGAGTGCAGTGGCGAGATCTCAGCTCACTGCAAGCTCCGCCTCCCGGGTTCACGCCATTCTCCTGCCTCAGCCTCCCTCCCGAGTAGCTGGGATTACAGGCGCCCGCCAACTCGCCCGGCTAGTTTTTTTGTATTTTTTAATAGAGACGGGGTTTCACTGTGTTAGCCAGGATGGTCTCGATCTCCTGACCTCGTGATCCGCCCATCTCGGCCTCCCAAAGTGCTGGGATTACAGGCTTGAGCCACCGCGCCCGGCCCCAAATTTTAAAAGTTAGATACATATGAAGCCACCAGGGATAACTGAGGGGGATCTATTCCATACTTTGACAATTTATTCTATCTCAGCCTCAAGATCTATGGGATGGTGGGAAGATAAGTATGTATGGGGCAGGCCTATGGGGTTTTACATCTTCTGTTCTTCAATTCACTACAAAGACTTTTACTTTCTAGTGAGCCCTGCAAGCTTAAATCTAGTTTTAGGATAGTTATCCAAATTATTATTTTTTCTGTGCCCTGCTCCTTTTTCCTTGTACCAACTGAACAAGAGTAGGCATTCAATAATTATTTGAGCTGAGTTAAATTTCTGTTCCACTAAGGACAATCATGTTTTATATTCTGAAGCAATATAATGACAATTGTTAAAATTTTCCTTGAAATCTGAAAAATTAAAAAGGAGACAACTCATAGAAAGCATTCATTTCAATGCGTTTCAGTGAGCATATGAATTTTTAAAATTAGATAAACTGTGAAGTTGGTTGGTTTCTACAGTGCAACCATTAAATGCTTTCCAATCTCATAAGCAAAGTTTTTCAGTTAACTAGTAAAACTGCTGTTTTTACTTTACTTAAAATGGAAAAAATAGAAAGGAAAAATTCTCATATTAGGTACTACTTAAGTTTTTTTCCATGTATCATTGGGAAATCTAAATGACTGTGGCCAAAATGTGAAACTAAAACTACACATACTGCACATGCAATGCTCATCTACAATTCTGTCTGGAAGAGCAGATTTCAGTCTGCTAATGCATTTGACATAGATTTTTTTTTTCTCCAAATACATACCTCAAACTACTAAATAGTTGCAAAACACCACAAAGAGAATTGAGCCAACTCTATAATCTATACACTAGAAATTTCAGCTGTAATTTTTATAGCCAACCTTAGTTCTAATCTTAAATATTAATCCTCAGTGAATAAGTTTGGTACAGAGCTATGCCAAATGTGTCTGCCTACCTAAATACATGAAAAATTTGTAATTGTTCTGAATGATGTCTACTTAATCTCTCCTAGCCTAATATTGCTTGAGATAAACAGGAGAACCAAAAATCTGCTTAGCTATTTCTCTTTCAAAGGAGAAGTAAATATTCAGTAATATATAATATCCACATTCCAGATTTCCTTCATCTCCTTCCAGTCTTAGCTCAAATGTTACCTACTCTGGACACTTTACCAAAAAAATTGCACATGACTACACACACATACAACCATAACACTCTCAATTCACCAATTCTTATTCTTTTTTTTTCTTTTAATGTAGTAGTTATCACTTTCAAGCCTACTATATATTGAATTTATTATGTTTATTGTTTGTCACCCCACGATAGAATTATAGCACTGTGAGAACAGATATAATTTATTTTGCTTCCTTTGTTGATATATCCTGATATCCTAGAATAGTGTCAGGATCACAGTAAATGCTCAAGAAGTATTTGTCGAATTAATTTGTTGAATATTAGTTGTTTGCTTAAGAAGCTTTATATGGTAAAGTCATTTTGTAATATTCTTTTTTATATAAAAAGGGACTTTTATATCTAAAGTCAATTGTAAGAATACCAAGTAAGAGATCTACGCCACATTGAATACAAAATGATATGCTTCAACCCTGGGCTATTACCTGATTTTTAGAGAAGCCCCATTTTAGCTGCTTATTTAAATGTGGGCCAAACCTACAAGGCTTTAAAATACCATGAATTATAGGAATATGATGTATTATCATTTATTCCAGACATTATACCCTAAGAAGAGCATATATTTTTACTCATTTTTGTAACCATAAATAATTATTGTGTTTTAAGAGAATATTCATTATTGTATACTCGATGAGTATAAAATTAAATATTTTACATAAAACATTTTAGAATCAATTTAACTCTGTATTTTATTATGTCTTTGCAGCTGCATTTTGCCTTCTTTTTCAATTTTCCCTGATACAGAAGAATATTTAGGGCCTCTAGAGAAAATCCAGACATTGTAGTCAGCTTATTTCTTCCAATTCATTCTTTATTCTCTGCTCTTGCCTTGAGCAAGTTGAAATTTCTTTTACAATCCATCAAACATTCCACAGTTCTCAATGGCTCTTTGATCCCATTCATTTCACTACCAAGGATTCTAAAATATTTTGAAGAAAATTTCTAAGAGGAATTTAAAGGGATGCCTCTTCCTGCATTACTCCCTCTGGAGCTCAGTTCTGGAGGCATGGGGTGAAGGGAGACTAGTGCTGTCATCCCAAAGGCCAATTTATCATTTTACCCTCTTGGAAATATCTAGTGACTTGAATTAGTATTCAGTTTTGTTCTGCTTTACATAGATTTAATTTACATCTATTTTGTAGCTATTAAAAAATAAGTGATTTTGCTGAAGAACAAAACTAAAACTAGATTTTACTCTTCTTTCTGGCATTCCTTTCCAAGTCACTTCCAGAACATGTAATAAAATCTTTAAATAAAATTGTAATTATTATTTCAGAACCTAAATTCATCTCTTAATCTTCATATTTAGTTTATCCCTTATAATGTGAATAATTGTATGGAAGCCAATTTATTTATTGCATGTTTAACATCAAAACTCAATATGCTCTGAATCTCAAAACCAGCCAAATGCCATAGTCATACTTGGTATGAGAAAGAGAAGTTGTTGCATTTACTGGAAAGTTATATCAATAACTTTTTAGATGCACAGCAAAGCTCATCATTGGGTAATTTCTCTACTTGTAGGGAGAACAAAAGACAAGAAAAGCAAACAGACAAGGAGGATGAAGAGAGGAATGAGGGAGAGGGGGAGAGGAAGGAGGAGGAGACAATCATCTTCTTTCCATATAACTTTACTACATCAAGAAGGAGGTTTTACAAATTTCTTTAGAAAATAACAGAATTAACCTGAAGATACTTCTTTATCCTATTAGGAAAAGTATAAAGAATGAATCCAAGGTTTTTCACCTACAAATCCATGTGCTTCTAAGGAGAAGTTGCTATTTTCCTTAACAAGTAAACATGGGCAAACTTTATTGGAATTTCAAAAGTTTTAGATTATGTCTTAATGTTATTCATCCTGCTTTTTTAAATTCTGAATTTTATCATTATTGTATAACTCACATTTTAATTTCTTTAAGCATGGTGACTATGAATAAAATATCTGTAAAGGAAAATAATACTCTTGTCATTTTCTTTAAATACCCGTGGAAAGATTTAAAGTCTCTAAAATCTTTCGATAATTTGCTTAATTCCAAGTAACTACAGAACACTTATTTCTTGCTAATACAGTCATTAGGACATGCTGAGGAGAAACTAGGAGTATAAAATTTAGTTTGGACAAAAGATTACGTTGTTTACTAGTCAACTGATTATTACTAAATTAATAAATGAAAAGTTTGCCTCAATTTTTCTACTTGTTAACATATAGAAAAAGATAAAATAGGAGCCATTACTTTTGGGTAAAAGAGATATTTAAAGGTGTCATAAATAAGTTTGCTTTAAAGTGTGGTCGAAATCTCATCCTAAATTTGTCAATCTGGAAAAAGGAATAGTGTCATTAGTTAATTCATTTAATCGACAGTTATTTATCTAGCAAATTAATAACAATTTTGTTAAATACTTGTTTAGTACAAAAGCAAACTTTGGATCAGAGAATGAGACATTTTGAGTTCAACTTCTTTGCCAAAAACAACCAAAATATACAGAAGTTGTAAAAGATAATGAATTTTTTGTAGAATAATTTTGCTCATATGTATATTTCACTAGTGCATTCTGGAAAAATTACATATACACTGAAACTTCATAAACTCATTCTATTTTCTCATTTCTCTAACCTATATGTATCCTGGGGCTTTTTGAATTATTGGTCCTTATCTTGGAAATCTTCCTCTGTGTTTTGAGAGGTTTTTGTCTAATGCTGTTTATTTTCATTAATTACAACTAAGTCTGGGGAACATCAACCTGAGGATTTCCTAGAATCCAAAACAAAAACAACCTTCAATCATTATGGAAATATAAAATTCTCTTTATAAAAGCAAACTTCAAATTAGCAAGGGTGAACAGAATACAGAATAACATTACATTCTCTTATGAGTATATCACCTATTGACTCTCCTTTGGTGTCCTATTTGATAATGAAATATATTTTAAACCCTTAGACAGCAAGACAGTCTGGATACATAGCAGAGAGAAAGTGGAAACCCATAAACGCAAATCATTCAATGATCCCTAAGAATATACCAGCCATAATAATGGCTAAGGCCACAGTTCTGAGATCCCCTGTGTGAGTTTCAGTCCTCCCTGTATGTTTTAGTCTTCCAACACCTTTGGCATTAAGAATGTGTTCAAATCATAAAATAAATACATTTATTCTTGAAGCAAACATCAAAATAACATAATGTATGAACTTTGATAACATGTTTATTTATTCAACAAATATTTATCTGTTATTTTGCCAAGCACTGGGAATACAGTTAAAGTAATGAATTCCTCCCTACCTTTAAGGAGTTTACAGACTACTGAGAGAACCAGTGCAGTAACAGATTATTAGAACATAATTCTTTAAACATAAATTTATAGGCAAACCTTGGTTGTTGTGGGAACACGTAGGAAGGGCATATCATCTATGCTGGAGGTCAGAGAAGTCAAAAGAGTTCTAGGATTTGAGTTCTTTACCTTCCTTAATTCCTTTCTTTAATTTATTGTTTTGAGGGTTGCTTTTTTTTTTAAGTGAGAAAATTAAAATCCAAAGCAGTTTCTTCCAAAAATTCATTTCCAAGGTATATAATATTATTACCCCTGGCTCCTTGCTGGTAATTCGCAATAGATTCCTTCTCTCTACCAACTGACCAGGATGGATCTGAAGGAGCCCAGGTACTCCCTCTCAACCATGACTCTGATTTTAACTTCTTTACCATCTCTTCCTTTGCCTGAGGGTAAAACAACAGCATTCTTGTTTCTAAACCAACCGGTATGTCCATGAGAGGGTGCCTTGGAGGAGGGGTGGGACTCTTGTGGTGGTGCGGGCCAGCAGTCCAGAAGCCAAGACAGTGATGCACAGCAACATGGCAGGAACCATTTGTTGCCGATGACTAACTAACTCTAGCCACACTGGGACAAACTATAAAAGCATTTTTCTAGGTCCAATTCCATAGTCTTTCTTCAATTGTAGACACAGAATTCTGGATTATTGTGTTTTGACATTTTAGGAAGTAAAAAAAAAAATAGTATAATGTCTAGTTTGAAAGAAGCTGACTTTTGTAATTTAGAAAACACTGTGAAGTAAGATATTAAATACCCATACTAAAAGTTTATTTTATTTATACTTAGCACATCCACTTATACTCATTTTCGTAGATTACTTAAGTATTTATTGAGTCTACTTACTATATGCCTGACTCTATCCCATGGAGGAAAGACACAAAAGTTAAAGACACACAAGCTACTCTAGAGGAGCTTAGAGGAAAGTTTATAAAATCACACTTTTAACAAATATTTACTAAGAACATTCAAAATGTAAAGTATCTTCCATCTAGTTGTTTCTTCAATGACCACATAGTTTATATAAGATACTAGGTATGAGAATTACAAATAAGAAATCTGAAAAGATGATATCACTATAAGCTGAAATTATCTGAGGAGGGGTGAGTAGAAGTGGGTTCTTAAGCAGGCCTTGAAAAATGGAAGGTATTTGAGATTGTGGGAGTAAGGAAAACTCTGCCTGGAAAAAAGGCAGGGAACCACCTAAAACAGGAATAGAGAGGGGGGAAAACATGTCATATACGTAGCATCAGGAGGCGATGGTTTAATTTATCGAAAAAAGGAGGTGATGAGAATACTTGGTACAAGTGATACCTCTTCCACTAGGAAAGGTTTAACGACATGCCCACATGGAATTTGGTCATTCTCTTCTCTTACCCTCATCTCACCTTATTCATACACCTGGCAAATACCTGCAACATTCTATTACACTTAATTGGTTTGTTTGCATGTAAACTCTACTGGGCTGTACATTTCTTGAGAATGAAAAACATTTAATTTCTCTCTATATCATGAGTCTATTAAAGTGCCTGATACATGGAAAACATCCAATAAATGCTTGCTGAATAAATGAATAAAGGTAATAAATAAAAGAATGTATAAGAAGCTTTCAGAAATATTAATGTAACTACATAATTAAAGATAAATCAGAAATAAATGAGACCAAAGGCCACGAGTGGAAAATGTCATACTGGAGTTGGGAGAAACAGTAGTTACGAAAAGAGAGAGGTAAAGCCAGGAGACACTAGGTAGAAAAATATGAAGGGTTTGATGAAGTTTGGGTGGGATAAAGTATTTAATTTTTTTTTTTTTTGAAACAGAGTTTTGCTCTTGTTGCCCAGGCTGGAGTGCAATGCCATGATCTTGGCTCACCGCAACCTCTGCCTCCCAGGTTCAAGTGATTCTCCTACTTCAGCCTTCTGAGTAGCTGGGACTAAAGGCATGTGTCATCACGCATAGCTAATTTTGTATTTTCAGTAGAGACAAGATTTCATCGGTTGGTCAGGTTGGTCTCGAACTGCTGACCTCAAGTGATCCACCCACCTCGGCCTCCCAGAGTGCTGGGATTATAGGTGTGAGCCACTGTGCCAGGCCTAAAAATTTTTAAAGATAATTTCAGAGTCTGATAAATGAATGGAGGAAGAAATACCTACTGGGTACTTTGGGTTAAATTGTGTCCCGCTAAAAGATACACTGAATTGCTAATCCTCTGTACTTCAGAATGTGACATTATTTGAAAATAAGGTCATTGAAGGTGACCTAATTAGTTAAGATGAAGTCATACTGGAATATGATGGGCCCTTAATCCAATATGACTAGTGTCCTTATAAGGAGGGAAGAGGGGAAGAGACACAGAAACTGAGACACTCATTTCTGTTGTCAAAAGCCACCCAGTTTGTGGTACCTTGTTATCAAGCAGCCCTAGGAAAGTAACACAGGTGTATGGTCTAGACATTGAATGAACTAAAAGTTTTGGAGAGATAAACAAATTTTATTTTAAAAATTCTAAACTCTATGTAAAGCATGTTGGAGTGAATCTCAGGGAAGAATAACCCAGTAGAAATATTAATGGCAGCTATAATTGTGTTCTAAGAGTTATGCTAAGTGCCTGATAAAAATTTTCCAGGTAGTCCTAACAATCATCCTGGTAGAGGCTTGGAGTCAATCATGATCACAAAGCTAGTGAGTGGCAGAGCCAACATTTAAACAAATATACACCCGTAACTATTATATATTGTGTTAGACAACCAGACTGCTATGTTAGAGAAGAGATAAGGGGATGGCACATTTACATGTACAAAAGTCTTAAGTCACACTCTAAATGTGGATTTTGAATAAGAGAGTGGTAAAGTGACAAATAGAGCTCCTATGAAGAATGAAGAGCAATAGAAGCCTGGGTTAAAGAAAAAACAGGTAAAGCATGGTTTACCTTAGAGATGAGAAAAGGAAGTGACTAAGAAGGGTGTTTTAAAAGCAAATGTGTTAGAACGAAAAGCAATTAAAATATACTAAGATTGTGAACCCCATTCTTTCTATTCATTTCCCAACTCTAAATGGTGGAAATTTCATTTCCTGGTGCTCTGCCTGTGTAGTCACCAAATGTTACCATCCTAATATCCGGTGAAATTTCCCCTAGCTTTCCTGAGGCCTCACAGGATATTGATGGGGGAAAGACTATCTCCGTGACATGAATAAGTCTTTCAGTTATTTTAATGAGTAGGGTTAGTAAATGATTGCATACCAACTATTATTTAGTTCTTTTTAGATTAGTTTATAGGGCGCAGGAAATGAAATTTTTCCCCAGAATATTCAGCTTGCATTATATAAACACGACTCCCTTCAGCAAACAGAATGCACTATGCTTGCTATTTCATTTAAACTAAACAGGGGATGATAAAAAAGTCATTGAGGAAAAGTTCAATAAAATTCAACATTATAAAATACAATTTAAATAAAACTATCAACTGTCACTTTTTAAATTACATTACATTCATGTTTTCATTTTCTTTAATTTTTCTGAAGTCTGAACTAGTATTTTAAAAAGTTCTTAACTGTGTTTTCCTTTGTTTTATTTTTTTAATTTAATCTTTGCTATAGATTTGAAAATGGAATCTTCCTTCCAGGACCAACTTATAACTTCAATTTTTTCCTGTTTAGTAACTGTCAGGTTAGTCACAATAGATTTGACTGGCAATAAGGATTAGAAATAAAAGCAAATAATGAAACAAATGTAATTGCTCAGTTTGTTTTATAGTGATAAAAGCATATGATCTAATAAAAAATTCTAAATATGATTCATTTGCATACTGATTTAATGGAAGATAACTGAGTGAATCTCGATATTCTTATGATGTTAATGGAATAGCAATGACTAAAAATTATTTAATGGAATTTTACGGTCTAAATATCAAGTATAAAGAATTATGGGATTTATCATGAACTCAACCAAACTTTTCATGACTGGACCACACTATCAAATGAGATGACAAGATGTGCTAGATACAAAAAGAAGCTCAAGGTATGTATCCACCAACAGAAACCTCTCTGATGTTGCAGAGGTTCAACCATAAGGGAATAAGGCCATTCACAGTATCTGAATTGGTAAATAGAACAGTTAAGTCGATTTAGAGGCATTATTCTATGTCCAGTTACATTTACCAATGACTTCCCTGAGAGTTGGGAATTCTAAGGCATAGACAAAATTATTCTGCATATCCACACCAAATTGCACATACAGCAGTATTCACATACAGTTGACTCTTGAGCAACACGGGTTTGAACTGCATGGGTCCACTTATAAGGAGATTTCCTTCCACCTCTGCCACCCCTAGACAAACCCCTTCTCTTCCTCCTCCTTTTCAGCCTACTCAAAGTGAAGACAATAAGAATGACTACATTTATGATGATCCACATCCACTTAATAAATCATAAATATATTTTCCCTTCCTTACGGTTTTCTTAAGAACACCTTCCTTTTTCTAGCTTCATTTATTATAAGAATACAGTATATAATACAAACAACATATAAAATACATGATAATCATCTGTTTATGTTATAGGTAAGGTTTCCAGTCAACAGTCGGCTATTAGTAGTTAATTTTGGGGGGAGTTAAAAAGTTGTATGTGGATTTTCAACTGCACAAGCACCCATAACTCCCATATTGTTTGAGAGATGACTGTATGCAACATGATTCTTCCACATCTCATAAAATTAAAAGAAAGTTGCTTATTTCTTATGGGACCCAGGCTTTGGATTCCTTTAACTATAGATGGATAGGTGAAGAGTTTAGTCAAAACTTACAGGAATATGAAATCTGCAATGATAACCCTCTCCCAGCCATGACTTTACACTACTTTATACCAGCCTATACATGATAAATTACCAACTCCACTACATATGTTCTAAAGTTTTCAGAAATTTAAAAATTGATTTTTATACAGGAACTATGTTATACTTAAATTTATTGGAGATTAATTTCACTTAACAATCATTCACCTTGTTCATCTTAAGACTTACATATTAGAAATATTAGTAAAGAAAAAAACAATATGATGAAAAAGTAGCAAAATGTATATTACCTAAAAGTCAGTATATGTGGATTCTTTCCAATGGTAATATTTGTGTGATGAGAAGAGTTTATGGAAAATTTCTTTAGGTTATGATTATTAAACCCACAGTAATATTTTTATTTTAAAATGTTAATATCTAGTGTTTATTACCAAAAGAATTTATTTCTCTTTCTTAAAGTTATTTAAAAATAAGATTTTTTACTTCTTTTCATAGTGCTAAACAAGAATAAATTTCAAGAAAAGTGACATGGCACTTAGAAGTGGAACATTCTGCAGAATTTCTTAAGAGGAAAGAGGAAATCAGCTCTTTGGCTTCTAAAACTCAGGAAGAATAAATTAAGTTTTTTAGTAAAGCATGTAAGTCAAATCTAATTTCCCCTACAGAGGTAGCATTATAATAATAAAATGCATTCCAAACCAAGGGACTAATAACAACGTAACAAAAAGTGGCCACATTTAGTAAATGAAATATATGCAGTCCAGTGTGCCATGTAGGGGATTTGAAGTGGTCTTGGCAGGGTGAGGAAACAGACTGGGGTCTCCAAAGAAATATCCACAGAAATACTGCACTGCATGGAATGCTAAAGCCATGAGCAGAGACAATAGTTTTCCGTCCAACAAATACTGAGTACCTATTATGTGCCATTTATTCTTTAGGTGTCAAAACTGAACAAAACAAAAGACACCCTTCTAACTCCAAGTAGCTATATCCTAATGAGGAAGACAATCAGATAACCAAGCAACTAAAGTACATAACGATAAGCAACTTACAGAAAGAAATACAGAGTGCTAAGGGAGTGTGTACAAGCATTGCTTAGCCATTGTAGGGGGATTGGGATACCTTTTCTGGTGGAAGTGATGTATGAACTGAGAATTGAGAAAGAAGTAGAATTTATCCAGGAACCATTTGTAATTCAATACAGTTAAAAGGGAAAGACAAGAAAAAAAAAAAAAAAAAAAAGGAAAGCAAACTTGAGTGGTTAAAAAAGGGACAAGGTTGGAAAAAATGGCAGCATCAGGTGTCTGGAACACAGATTTCTGATGGCCTTCTGTCTTCTTTCTTTGGCTCCATCTTCAGAGTGAGTAGGATCTTGCCAACCCAAATCAAAAGAATGAGAAATGGAGGAAGAGAAAGCAAATTTGCAGCTCTAACTAATAGCTTTTCAGATGTATTTTGGCTGTTAATCTACTCACTGGAAACCCTTAAGAGGCAAAACGATGCAGGAGGAATGGAAATTGAGGAGTTCAGAAAACCTAGGCTTTTTTATTTTGCTTTTTCCTACAAACAATGAAAAGTACTTGCTATGTAACGTTTGACAAATTATAAGTTTTTTGATTGTCATTTATTTTCATCTAAAAAATAGGGATAATATAACCCTTCCCAAGGCTGTTCTGAGAATCAAATAGATGTGAGAGTGCTTTGAAAAATAAGTATGTGTTATTTAGACACAAACCATTATTATTTAGCACAGAGGTTCCCAGATTTCTCTTGCCTGATTCAAATCCATTTACATGTATATTAAATGTAGAGTCATGCTCACCTCTCTCCTCCTTATAGGGCCTAACAGAATCTGGAGTAGGATGAAGCTGGAGAGAAGAATCTACATTATATTGACAAAAATCCATTTATACAGGGCTATGATCACAGTGAAGGAGTGCTGCTTCTCCTACAAAATGCCCTGAGGTCAAGTCTGTCTATATCAATAAGGTCATAAAACAGAAGTGCACTCAGATTTCAAGAATAGAAATGGTAAGAGTAGGAAAGAGAGGAAAGTGACTTCTGCTGGGCAAGATAAATTTTTTCTGAGTAAGCATATGATACTGCACAAAGCCACTGCAGTAATTAGTTGGGCCTATTAATGCCACAGTGCCTGATCTAGCTGCCCACAGCAATACACCTGTATTTAATGGAATCACAGCTGGAACGCTTTTGAAGCTAATTATAGGGCACCTTGACAAGAGGCATTTTAAGCCATTGAAGTATGTTTTGTGACTTCTGCCAATATAACCCATACATACCTTGCTAGTTATGTTTGTAAAAAGTAGGTGGCATTTTACTTGCAGAACTGGGAGGCAAATCCTAGTAATTATCTTTCCAAGCCATCCAAAGCTTCAGGTTATTTTTGTGACTATATATTTATGATCTTTCAGTTCTTCCGTAATTCAAATATTTTATCCAAAATCAGTTCCATAAAAATTATATGTAGTTTGTGATTTTAAATGCTGCGTAACCCTCATATTGAAGAGTTTTTTTTTTTTTTTTTCCTTTTTAATTTCAGTCTTGATTTTCTTTTAAGTTGGTGCTCCTCAAACCTGGCATTGCATCAGCATCATTCAGAGAATTTTTTAAAATACTGATTCCTAGACCCTACTTCTGGTGACTCTGATTTTGTTTTGAAACTGGAAACCTGTATTGTTTAGAAGCATCTCTAGTATTTTGATGCCAGATTCAGAAATAATTACTATCTTCCTCACAATAAGCACTCCAATGATGTGCAACAAGAAAAATGTTGTTCTTTAGAATGATCATCCCCATTTGGGACCTTTCCTTCCTTATGTCCAGTTGTTAGAGAAGACTATATCTTCTGCTTCTTCCTTATAATAACAGAGAAAAGCTAAATGGCACTTGCTTCCTTAGGAAAGTTTATCACCGAAAACTACCACAATCCTGAAATCTCTCTCAATAATCATCTTTTGTAAGGCGTAAAC
>NW_012101399.1:5443620-5475548 GCF_000951045.1 Mandrillus leucophaeus | reverse complement strand
CTAGCGATGCTAAAGCTGAAAGGCTGTCAGCTGTGTCTTCAGCCTGTTTTTCTATGCTTTTATAAATTGGCAGGAAAAACTCCTTACATCTCACTACAAGGGGCCCAGACCATAAATGATTTGCTAAAGAAATCTGAAAATCAATGTTTTTCAATATGACATATGTAAAATGTTTGAAGACTGACTTCTTCAATGAAGATTTTTCAAGCTTCTATTTTGAGAGATGATTCTGGGACATTCCTTGAATTATTCAGAAATGAAGAGAAAATGGTGTAAATAAAGTAATAATTTTATGGCAAATTTCCTTTTTTTCTCATCTTTTAAAATCTCTGCTTTTACGTGCAAAAGCTACTAGGTACTAGGTGACATTTACTTTTGTAAATCACCTATTTGATTTCAAAAGGGACAAGTTATAGTATATGATTTAGGAAATCATTTTCAAATTAGGAATTGAAGAGCAACTTATCTGTATCATACATCCACTTAAACTTCATCCATATTAAGATTTAGGGGAAGAGGTTGGATTATAATTTAGCCATTTACCAAATATACATATTATGCAGCTACATTAAAGACTGTGTGGTGGGAGGTTTACCGTAATATAAAGTTTATGCCCTTATGTGGCTTACACTTGTTTGAAATTGTGCTCTCTTAATGGTTCTGCCTGCAGCAGTTATAAATTATATGAGCATACATGACCTTGAAGCAAAGGAAGATGAAATAAATTAATAGTTAGCTAAAGATGTCTGTATTGTGATATTCTAGAAATCTTTTTGGCCACAGAACTAAAATCTTTTCCCTCCTTATATTCCTTCAGTTCGATTCAACAAAAATGCATTTTCTGTCTTCTCTATGCCAGACACTGCCCTGGATTGTGGTGACAGAGCAATGGATAAACACATTCCTGAATACTTTTATTTCTGAAAGAAACAGTCTTGTTTAATTTCACATGAGAATTTTCCTTCCTTTAGTAATTTGTGGGAAGATGGAAGTATTTTGTGGTTAGAACCTATGAGTATGCTTTTAGACAATTTACTCCAAATCCTTTTAGTCACTGAGATATTTTAAGAGGTGAGTCTGTGAAATAGACTTCTAGAAGTAAGTATAAGGATTTAAGTTTTGATATATAGCCTCGTTACAAATGTATTTACTGATTTATTTAACAATGGTTTTTGAGCACCTAATATGTGCTCAATTTAAAAGGGCATTTACTTGTAAAAACACTAATCATATTTATTCCTAATTTTTGCTTTAATAGCTAGGCTACTCTCCACTGAAGCAAGGTATCTGTGTGTTGTTCATAGCTGTACCCCTTATATCTAGCAAGGGATCTAGGACATAGTGGGTCTCCACTGTAGCCACATGAACTAAAAGGGAAACGAGAAAATGAAATCAGAGTATTGCCACCATATTTAAACAGCCACTTTGGCTCTGAAAAGATTTCAGATAGATCTAGCATCTAGTATCTGTTCTACACAGATAAGTTTCCATTCCATTTTATAAATGAAATATTAGATTATAAACCAGTCTACAAACCTACCTTTTACACAAGTGACTGTGAAAAATTTAGTTTATAAAGCCCAAGTCACATCACAAATGCTTAATGCATTTATTTTTATTTATTCAACACATTACTGACTACCTTCTATATCTTAGGCACCATATCAATGTTAGAAATATAAGTGTTAACAGACAGAAAAGATTTAGTCCTTAAAGAGCTTATACCCTCATAGAAAGAAACAGGAAATAAGCAAATATTGTACTTACTAACCATGCAAAATGTCTAGTAGCAAGAAGTGTTATCAAAATGATGCAGCAAGGTAAAGACAAACAGTGCCAGGAGAAAAGTGAATTGAGTGGAGAGTGGGGACTGGGCTTAATTTTGAATAATCAGGGACAGGCTCACAAATAAAGTGGAATTTGAGCAGAGACCTGAGGGAAATAACATAGTATTTTCAAATGACAATTCTTATTGGAAGAAATGTCATCTTTAAGTCCTGTCATCATAAAAAGTGATTTCAAGTTCTTTATTGGGTTACCAGAAATAACTTTGACAGCTAAGTGAATTGTAAGGTTCATAAAATGGAACAATGAGTTTCTTTGCCTATGTAATTTCCCAGCAAATAAAATGCAAAGCATCAAAAAGGTTTTTTTCTTCTTAAACTGCTCAAACTATTGCAAATATTTCACGAAAATATGAAATTCGCTGACAAAATTTAACATTTGCTTAATTTATTAGGTGAAAAAAAATGCCTTAATGACTTAGATAGGCTTAGGAGACCACAGACAATCAGGATACTTTATTGGACAGAAAATTAAGGGTCAAAGGTTTACTTTGAGATGCCATGGGACATTGAAAATTTCTTTGAGCAAAAACAGCAACTAGACCTGAAGCTCAATCATAAACTCTGTCTGGACCCGGAGGAGGGAAAATATGGGATAAATTTTTGTGCAATTAGGCTTCAGGAAAATACATTGATGGTACCCTCTTTTGTCCAAAAAGGTGAAAACCTAGCAACTCTAATGAAATATGCGTTAAAAAACTGAATTGTTGGAAAGAACAAATACATCAAGTAAGATTCAATTAGTTTTAGAGTCTCTCTAAGAGAATTTCTTCATCTATATATATAACTTTTAGCTAAGTTATCTCCCATACTTGTTAAAACAAATTAGAGAAAGAAAGAAATTATATGTGTAAATTAGTAATTGTGTATTTCTCATAAGAATAAAATATTTCAAACAAGGCAATTCTGTGTAATATAACTGATAAAATGTGAATACTGAACTTTTGGTTAATTCAGAGGCTGAAAGATTTTGATTATAAGGTGTCTATTAATTCATCCACTGAGGTTCATATTTTGATTGTCTTGTATTAAAGTGTCTGCTCTTTGAAAAAATAAGTCATTGAGTTGTATGGACATGTAATTAAACATAGTCATGGCAAAGTTCTCTGACCTCAAGTAGCCAGAATAGCCACGTTTTGCATCTATTTTTATGATCCGTAATCATGGTCTAGTTTTTAGAGACATAAGTAGAAGTTTCCTACCACATCAACATTCCAAAATAACAGTATCATTTTGGTACAGACAACTTCAGAAAATCAGAGAAGAAAAAAAGGGAACTTGTTTTTGGAAAGGTTACAAACCTGATTTTACATTTTTCTTTGAATTTCTGTTAAACAGAGAAAATGAATTTTGTATATTTAAGGGAGCTGCGTACTTATTAGCCCTGGCTACAGATATTAAGTAAAAACTATCTTAAATTTATAATAATTTGACTGTATTTTTATTTAAATCAAGTATCTTTATTATCTTTGGAAAAGAAGAATAGTACTGAAAAATAGTGAGTGAAATTCAAATAAACAAATCACAATGTAGAAGAAAAAAGATGCATTTCATGGAGTTTTTAACAATTCACCTTATTTATTGTCAAAATTAATAAACAGGCTGGGTTCAGTAGCTTACGCCTGTAATCCCAGGACTTTGGAAGGCCGAGGTGGGCGGATCACTCAAGGTCAGGAGTTTGAGACCAGCCTGGCCAACATGGTGAAGTCCCATCTCTACTAAAAATACAAAAATGATCTGGGTGTGGTGGTGCACACCTGTTGTCCCAGCTACTCAGGCGGCTGAGGCAGGAGAATCGCTTGAACCCAGGAGGCACAGATTGTAGCTAGCTGAGATCGCACCACTGCACTCCAGCCTGGATAACACAGCGAGACTCCATCTCAAAAAAATAAATAAATAAATAAAACAATATTAATTGAGTGTTCCCTGGCTAGCTGTTTTGGAAATAACTGTTGGGGAGATATAAGCAATTTCTCAGAGATAAAGAAGTTGAATATAGGATGTGCTTGGGCAGCAGCATAGAGATTAGTTTGAATTCAGTAGCAGGCAAACCAACCTCTACACTACTGCCCGAGCACAACTTTTTTTTTTCTTTTTTTTTCTGAGATGGAGTGTTGCTCTGTCGCCAGGCTGGAGTGCAGTGGCGCAGTCTTGGCTCACTGTAACCTCCGCCTCCTGCGTTCAAGTGATTCTCCTGCCTCAGTCTCTCGAGTAGCTGGGACTACAGCACCTGCCACCATGCCCAACTAATTTTTTGTATTTTTAGTAGAGACGGGATTTCACCATGTTGGCCAGGCTGGTCTCAAACTCCTGACCTTGAGTGATCCGCCCACCTCAGCCTTCCAAAGTGCTGGGATGAGAGGCGTGAGCCACTGAGCCTGGCCTATTCAACTTCTTTATGAAAGAAAGAAGTTCTTTGTGGGATACATGCCAGAGGGTGTTGACTGACTTTAATCAGACATCTTGAACATCAACTAACAGCATTGCATTTAACTTGGTTGATAGTGATAGGGATGGCATGAAGTCTTTTCCTTCATTGAGCTGCAAAATGGAAAAAGGAAGACTGAATCTTCTAAGATTACAGAATGAACTAAGAGCGTCAGGCAGCAGGGAAAGATTCCATGCAGTAAGCCAGTTAGGTGTTCGTTACTCTGGGTCTAATGTAAATTGAGAAGGGTCCATCCTTAAGACAGAGAGGAAGAAAAGAAAAGGAAGCTAGAGAGACCGCTTCACCAATCAAGTGTTAATGACAGAATCAGAGGAGTTCAGAAGTTATGTTTCACACAAGAAAAAGATTTTTAAAGCACCATATCCTGCTTTGAGTGACTATTTTAGTTTTCCTTCAGGTGTTTATTTCTGAGTGAAGGACTGACATACATGAAATCGCTGCCACACCCTCTGTTTGAAAATGACCATGCAGTCCAGTGAGGACACAGCCATGTACAGTTGCTTGACCATTTATGAAAGCTCTTCTTTCACCAACAAAAAAGAAAAAAAAATACTAAAAATGATATGCTGATTGATTTCTTTGAAATCAATACAGGTTGTTAGATCTGGCATCCTCTTCATGCCACTCTGAGAGTTATTGGTATCCTTGCCCTCCATTCTGTATTCAAGCCAGTCATGCAGAACCTTATGTCTTCTCACCAACCAGCTGGCCTTTACAGAGTTAGTTCTAATCTAAGCCTAAAAATTCCTCTAACGTAGTTGACAATATAAATATAACCTTTTGGCAATTTGCTAGGATGCAGTGGCTCACACCTGTAATCCCAGCACTTTGGGAGGCCAAGGTGGGTGGATAACCTGAGTTCAAGAGTTCCAGACCAGCCTGGCCAAATGGTGAAACCCCGTCTCCACTAAAAATACAAAAATTAGCCATGTGTTGTGGCGTGTGCCTGTAATCCCAGTTACTCGGGAGGTTGAGGTAGGAGAATAGCTTGAATTTGGGTGGCGGAGGTTGCAGTGAGTTGAGATTGTGCCACTGCACTCCAGCCTGGGAAATAGAGTGAGACTCCATCTCGAAAATAAATTTTTAAAAGTACATCATTGTCAACAGTTTTGCATAAAGCAAATTCAAATTGATGAACTCACAGAGTAAAAAATCCTACATGAAAATGCCTTCCTGGAATTTGAGGGTCAGCAAACAACAAACCAAGGGCAAATTTCAGGAAAATGAAACAAATTATGTCATAACTGCCATTCAAAAGAGTTGCACATACATCTCTTAAGTTTGGCTAAAATCAGGAAAATAGGGTGGATAATCAGTTTTATTATTTAGAAAATGAAATTCTTCTAATTCCAATTAATCTTTCATTAGTAATAACATTAGCTTCTGCAGGCCTTATTAACCACATGAAATTTGTACAGACTAAGAAGTTATACAAAGCATTAATTTTAAAGCTTTGAAAAGTTGTCTTACCCTTAAGGATAGTATTCATATTTCCAGCTCATAACCTTGGGTTGGCTGGATTATGTATAACATATGTAATAAATCTTCAATTCAAGTCACAACTTTTCTTCTTGTTATCTTTCTATTCCTATTTTCCATTTCAGCTTACATCATGGCTGCAGTCAAATCATAAAAAATGACTGGCTTAATTTGAAACCACATACATTCTAATTCAAACCAACCAAATTACAAAAACAGAACCTACCACAGATGGTCATGGATTACTGGACTATTACCTCAACCCTATTAGCAACTTTTTTCTTCCTAACCTGGATATTTAAGTAATATATAATTTATAATGGAGATATTTTATGAGAAAATATTGCCACACAGTCAGTTGTGAGTTATTAAGAGTAACACAAGGGCTTTGAATGCTCTATGAGTCTGCAGAGTACCTATCTGGTAAAAGAAATACTGCCTAAGCTTGAAAATTAAGTACTACAATGATTTCTGACAAACCCTACTTCTCTGTGTGTCATAAATATTGGTTACAAACAGTGAACTAAAGAACAAAAGATAATACTCCACATGGCAGTTTATCATTCATAATCCGTAGGCTAATGTCTTTCAATTGTTTCAACTTCAAGTAGTTGTAAACACTATGTTTATATCTACACATTTAGAAAATCTCCAGATGAATGAAAAAGAACACATACTTTATAAGAGATATTAAAAGATCATTCAGTTTAAAAGGATTTTGTTTAAATTGTTAGTAGCTATAATAGTAGTAATAGGAGAGGCAGCAATAGAAGCTTATATTTATTGAATACTTAATATGTGCTATATATTGTCCTGTTTTATATTCTTGATCTCACTTAATCCTTAATAAACAGTATCATTCCCATGCGGCAAACAACAGTAACTCACAGCAACTCCCATCCCTCATAAGTGATAGGTCCTGGATTTGAAACAGGAGAGTGTTATTGCAGGTGTAAACCTTTTCATCAGTAAGAAGGATCAGCAGAGAAAGAGGTCCACCAGTCACATTTATTCCCTGGATGGGCTGTGGTCAGGGAGGTATTAGAATAAAATGATTGCTAGTATGGGACCTACTGAGCTAGGCCCTGACTAAAGCTCTGGTTTCTCAGCACTGAAAGTGCAGAAACTTAATGGTTAACTCACTCTGTATTTATCAGATTAATTTTTTAATGCTAATCTATGCTACACATGTTCATAGGAAATTAATTTGTATATAAAAAGACAACATATTATTCTGCAAACCAGAAAGTTTCCAGTGAGCTAATCAGCATCTTCGAATGAAAACCTTACTGCTATGTATACAAAAATATCTGAGTACAAATTTACATGTATATAAATACATATTTATATATATATGTTTATATGTATATACTTATATATATGTAAAAGCTTCATATGTGTGTATTGAGGATGTAGATATTTTCTTTTACACAGGTGTGGTTACATAGGTTAACCAGGAGGTAGTTATATATACACTCACATTTGGCAGCTGCATATTTTTTCTTTTTTATAAATACATATATGTATATTAAAATATCATAAATGTATAATAATGAAAAAATATTGTATTTGTATGTTTATATAGACAGACATAAACACTATGAAATTTTATGATGCTAACAATAATACAATGATATGGAGAGTGGGGAAAAGAGACAGTCAAATTTCCAAACCTGATCTTTTTATATTTTTTAATGTTATATTTTATAATAGTTACTACATTTTGTCTTACATTTATTTTTAATACTTGGAATTAGACCTAAATGCAACCTTATTCAAGTAATTACACTGCTTTTTTCCATTTTCTTGCCATAAGTACATTGTCCTGCCAAATATATTTAGTTTGGTTCAGTCAGTAAAACATGGCAAGCTATAAACTTGATTCACTTCCAGCTACTTACAATCTGAACTTTATTTTCATTTTAACTGCTGATGGCCCAAACTTTTTATTGTCTGATAATTTCATCATTTTGAAAAATAGAAGTCAGATGTCTAAATAAAATGCTGAATCTAAATTCCACCTCTTTAGTGCAGTAGAAATCTATATTATAGATTCTATAATTATAATTATTAATCTACAATTAATAAATGTTTTCTTCATTCATGTTTCTTCTGAATAAAACTAACTGGACCGATCTCTTCAAGCAAAAACACAAACATAATACATTAAATATAGCAATAGAATGTGGTTTATGGATCTTGAGTGAATTACCATTGGTCTTTTATAGGAAATGAGAAGAGGTATAAAATTATCACAGAAAATAAAATCCTACTCTTACATGAGAGGTGCCTTCTGAAGTTTTGAAATCTAATAATAACATACATATCAAGGCCACACCTAAATCCAAATTCTGTATTGGCTCATGTTACTTGATGAAGTCATTTTGTACAAGTAGCAGGAAGGAAGACTTACGTTCTGATCACTATTTAAGAACACAAGATTAGAGAAATCCAAATTTAGTCAGCTGGGTTGATTTTGTACTGAAATTTTAAGTAATACTCTTTTGACGTAGTCACACATTGTGTATTAAACAAAAAATTATACTTTTCACTTAGAGGAAAATGCTTTCTCTTATTAATTTGTTAGCCATGGATCCAGGAAATATTTTCCTTTCTTCTTTACAATAGAAAAAATAACAGCACATGGACTAGAATCTGAGCTAGCTTCTAACTGTGCAGAACACAGTGAGCTGGGGCCTGGGACGGGTAGATGGGCTGTTGAACTGGGGCTTGTGCAATACTCATGAAGGCTTGAACCACCATTCAGCGCAGGGTGATGGGTGCATAAATGATGTGTGTCTAGGATTTCTCAGACCTGGCAAATTTTAAAGAGAAGACAGAAATCAATATTTGTGTTTGACATCTGTCAATTTTTTTATGTTAATGATGTAATTCAAATAGTTTTCCAAAGCACTGTTTGAGCCCAGGAAAATATCTGTGTGGGCCTAATCCAGCTGAAGACTCCAGGTTTAGGAGATATATATATGTATGTGTGTGTGTGTGTATATATATATATATAGCATGTGTGTGTGTGTGTGTGTGTGTGTATATATATATATGATGGAGTCTTGCTCGATCACCCAGGCTGCAGTGCAGTGGTGTGAGCTCGGCTCACTGCAACCTCTGCCTCCCAGGTTCAAGGAAGTCTCCTGCCTCAGCCTCCTGAGTAGCTGGGATTATAGGTGCACACCACAATGCCCAGCTAATTTTTGTATTTCTTTAGTAGAGATGGGGTTTCACCATGTTGGCCAGGCTGGTCTCGAACTCCTGACCTTGTGATCTGCCCTCCTTGGCATCCTAAAGTGCTGGGATTATAGATGTGAGCCAACATGCCCAGTGGGGTATATTTGTAAGGTATTATTTCCAGCCTCTGTCTAGCTCTACCCTTATTTAATAATATGTCTTGATTTGCTTCTGTTTATATATCACATATAGGAAAAGTTTGAAAAGAAATGCTATAAAACCCAAGGCTATTCTACTGTCTCTGCCTCCAAATATTAATACACACACATGCTTCATTGAAATATTTATAGATATGTATATATCCCCCCATATAGTTCCTTGTTCTGTGCGCTGACAGAATACAGAAGCAACAACTCCCAAGTAGCAATGAACACACCTAGGTCCCAGATTGTGGTTTCTGATAGCATTCTCCAATATAAGGAACAAGAGCTCTTTGAATGAATAGCTGATTCTAGAACTGGGCCAATAAATATACAAAATGAACCTAGAACATCTTATAGTAACAGAAAGTAAAAAAGTACATACACACAAAAAAAAGCCCACATGATGGGGACATACTAAAGAGACACAGAATCCAACTAAAGGACCTTCACCTTCCAATGGCCAAAACTGAAACAGTTCAACAAATAAAATAAGCAAAGTAGCATTTGAATACAACCAAACATATAAAATAAATATCTATGAGTCCATACTGATGGAAATACATACAAAATATAAAATAGAATAGAATAGGACAAATCTCCTAGGCAGAACTGTAAATGATTTATGTAACTACTCCACCCTTGAGGAGTTGGAGCGTAAGTCTCCACTCCTTAAGAATGGACTGTATGTACATAGTGGCTTCCTTCCAAAGGGTACAGAATGGAAAGGGGAGTAAATAGCAAATTTACAGTGAAGACACAGGACAAATACCACCCCAGACAGGTGATCAAATTTAACATCAGGCCTGGTGCGGTGGTTCACGTCTGTAATCCCAGGACTTTGGGAGGCCGAGGCAAGAGAATCACTTGAACCCAGGAGGTAGAGGTTGCAGTGAGCTGAGATCATGCCACTGCACTCCAGCCTGGGCAATAAGAGCCAAACTCATTCTCAAAAAAAAAAAAAAAAAAAAGTTTAACATCAGTAACAATAATTCATGTTGATAGTTGAGAATGGTACTTTACCTCCTCCCAACACCCATAACTCCAATCTAGTAATGAAAGCAAAAATCATACACATCCTAATTGAGGGACATGGTACAAAATATCAAGCCAGTACTCTTGAAAATTGTCAAAGTCCTAAAGAACAAGGAATATCGGGAAACTGTCATAGCCAAAAGGAGCCTAAGGAGACATGCCAACTAAATGTAATATGGGATCCTGTGTGGGATCCTGGAACAGAAAGAGGTCATTAGGTAAAAACTAAGAGAACCTAACTAAAGTATGACTCTAGTTAATAGTAAAGTATCAATATTGGTTTATTAGTTGTGAATGTAAAATGTTAAGAAGAGGGAAAATTGGGTCTAGATTATTTGAGACTGTTACAATTATTTTGTAAAAAAAACTTCTAAAATTAAAAAGTATATTTTAAAAGTGACCAGATGCTGGCTGGGTGCGGTGGCTCATGCCTATAATCCCAACACTTTGGGAAGCCGAGGCAGGCAGACCATGAGGTCAGGAATTTGAGACCAGCCTGGCCAACATGGTGACACCCCATCTCTACTAAAAATAAAAAAATTAGCTGGGCATGGTGGTGTGCACCTGTAGTCCCAGCTGCTCAGGAGGCTGAGGCAGAAGGATCGCTTGAATCCAGGAGGCAGAGGTTGCAGTGAGCCAAGATGGTGCCGCCGCACTCCAGCCTGGGTGACACAGCAAGACTCCATCTCAAAAAAAGAAAAAAAAAAGTGACCAGATGTTCAATCATGTTCAAAATATAATTGGTTAGCATTTCTATAATTCTCCAGTTATAAAAATCAAGAATAAAAATAAGAATCAAAGTATAAAATATGTATTTGTACCAAAATAATCACACTTTACCATTGTAATGATTATCATCAAACAATACATACATCATGCAATACCATATAGGACAAAAAATAAAACCAACATTTTCCAGCAATTGTAAACAGAAAAAACATGCCAAGGCCTCAATGGAGAACAGAGCCCTCTGATTCGACGTTGCCTTTTTTCCTTTATCTTGCCTTAAACAGATTAGAGGATTCTTCTGAACATTAATACATGTGAAGCCTGGAAGCATATTGGGCACTATATTATGAAACAAAGTTATGTTTATAGACCAGAAATTTAAACCATTGTGCTTCAACAAAGATTATAATAAAAATACAGAAAATCTATGTGTGTATGCACATGCGCATATATATAGAAAGGAAGAAAGAGAATGGGGAAGTTGATCTTTATTTAAAATGTACAATGCTATAGTTAGAGCTTTCATTTCCTTACTATTTCCCTTTTAGGCTATTATCTGCATCCCCTCCCCTTCTTTTTATTAAATCTTATTTCTCATTGTAGAGGCTTAATGTATACTAGGAAAAACAGTTTCTAGTATTCAGAAGACATAGATCTGGTAATTACCATCAGGGAGACCTTGGGTAAGTAATATGTTTTTCTAAGGCTCAGTTTTCCCAAATTAAAGAATAGTTTTAATAATTCTTATTGCAAATGAAATGGATAAATTACATGAAAAAAGCATTTTAAACTATTAAGCACTACACAGACATTACTTGTTAATCTTAGATTCAAATATTTTATTCTAAAATATGCTAATATTTTCATGTTGCCTGCTTAAGATTTAAAAATATTTTAATGATAAAATCAGCATTCTTTTATTAAAAGGAACTATAAAATAGCGGGATATATTCCTTTTAATAGAGATGTGCTGAAAGTGAGGTATTCTGGGAAATGAAGCAGGACTTTGACAGGCAGAGATGGGGAAGGCAATATGAGCTGAGGATTCCCCATGGTTTGGTAAGGAAGCCGAGTTGGAAGTTAGCTGGAAATATAGTGTGCAGTAGACCAGTTAAACACATTGGTGAATTAACATGCTTAAGGTTCCTATTAATAATAATAATAAAGATCATCTAGTGTTTATACAAGGCAGTTTTCAGATGTTATCTGATAAATGTTCATGACTATTCAAGGTAGAAATTCTTTGCCTATTTTGCCTTATTACATATAAAGGGATGGGGTTCACAGGGGCAAAATGATTTCACTGGCAGTGAAAAGTCAGTTTTCAGAGCCTTATCTTTGCAGATGCATTCTTTCTATTATTTTAACCAAAGACTATGCTGATTATATATTAATATATACAATCATCTGACTGGGATAATTTATTTATGGCTCCAGTTAAAGATTTCCTCTTACCAAACAATATCAAATAAGTTCATATAGTCACATGGGTCATGTAGTTAACGCAAGTTTTAAAGTTAGCACACTCATTTCCCAACTTCCCCTGAATTCTTGAAATTTACTAATGCTACATCAAAATAGCAAAATGCACTGTTATATTTCTTCTAGATTCTTAAGATGTACTCTGACCTAAAAACTTAAGCAAACAGTCCTTTAAATTGGATCAAGGAGTTTATAGAGTTTAACAGTGAAGCCATCTCTTTTTCACTTGAAGAAATCCAATTCTGTATATTTCACTTGCATAATTTGATAACAAAGTGTATGTCAGCGATGAAAGACTAAAAGTTGAGCTTCATCAAACTAAGGAAAAATATTTAAGATATTTTATGGATAGTAATTTTAGAAGTAATGTCAAATTCTTTTCTGGAATTTCCTAAGCCTATGGTGAGAGATAATATAAATCTGATATAATCAAGAGCCAGATTTTTCCCTATTATATGTAAATGTAAACACTGCATAGACTTGATAAGTTATCATTGGAATGGATACAGATTATTCCAAAATATTTGAAGTTTAATCTATATGTTTTCCTATTATGATTGACAATAATTTTAAACAAAAATGTTTTTAATAATAAAATACATTTTAGTGTGAAACAAGATTACTCTTCAAACTAGGTATATTTAAACATCTATACTTCCCTTGAAAATCCTTGTTTTTTTATTTTTAAAATAAATGCTTAACATTTATGACATATGTATACCACAGATTAGTATTTTCCATACTACAGCCACCTAGCTCACCATAATTATAAATGTTTTATATCTGTGCATATCATTTACCAATATTTATGTGTTTTGTTAGACTAAAATCTATTTTGACTCAATTATTCCGTCTTAAACATTAATTTTAAATCAACCTCAGATTCAACAAGCTATATAGTTTTCTCTATTATACATATAAGCATGTAACTTAAAAATATAAAATGTTGTGTGCTACTTGAAATTATCTCATGTACTGCTAGTGACTAGTGTCACTCATAGATCATAGAATTCATAGACCTATGAGAAACACTGATAGATCATAGAATTCCAGAGTGTGGGCAATTTCTAAAGTTAGTTGATGCCATAAAAATTATGAGTAGATTGTAAACTGAGGAAATTAAATGGTACTATAATAAAAATAATACTTTAAACCTATACTGAGGAGATATCTTAACGCCATCTTAACACTATGTACTTGCTTTATTTATACGAATGCACTAAACATAGGCTTAATAATTGAACGTACTTATTAAGCACTCAATAAATGGTAGCCTCAAAGTAATGATTATCATTATATTAATGAATGTCCACTAAAGAATATAATTTAAATGCTTATTATCTTATGCCCACTCTTTTATAAAGTCAACCAAAAAATTCTCCCCATATTTTACCTTAATTAATTCCTGATCATTCTGCTTTTAATAGGACAGACATCCTTCAGATTTCTTTGTACTATGATTACCCTGCAATCTATCTTAAAAATAGCTATCAAAACTTCTTCTTAAATGGCCCTTCAATTGTGTCACCTTTCTCAAACCTCAGCAATTGTCCTCAGTCACACTCTGGCCCAATAACAACTTTGTCCTCACCTTCAGAATTGTGTCATTTTTTTTTTCACGCTGGTTGTTGTTCACACCTTACAAATCTCATCGACTGCTTTCTGACCTACTTGCCCATTCTCTGGGCTATTCATTCTCTTAAATATTATTTTTATATAACAACGAAAAATCTACATTCTTAAGTAAATATTTTCCACATCAGCCATGACTGTTCAATCTCTCTCCTAAGGTGTAACACATAAAATTTCTAGGTGCTTAGCCTCTAGCTTCATGCCACACAGAGTATGCAGTATTAGCTACTTCATAAGCCACCAAACCACCTTGACTTGCCTGCATTATCTATATCACTATTTGGAGGGCTGTTGTGTATTGTTTGCAGTTTGTACACTTCACAAAGACTCCAACGGAGGGGGTCAGTGGGAAATGACATTCAATCCAAGCTCTCCTTGTCATCTCTGAACCCTAGTTTGGGGCTGTATCTAATGGAAGAAGTAATGCCTTTTCTTTTGCTCCTGTCCACTTGCCTAGGGTCACCCGGAGGTGGCACTGTTTTCTATTTCAGACAAAAGTCACCCAGAGGTGGCACTGTTTTCTATTTCTAATGTTATTTCAGACAAAACATGTGTAAAGGCCTACTCTAACCCTGTAATTGAAGTCAATATTTCCCACTGTAAAACTTTCTGCCTAACTTGATCCCATCCCAATATAGTCTCTCTCACATCCTCTATTAGAATGAGACTTCTTCGATGGCATTAATGAAGTATTAATTCGACAACTAGGTTCTAAATATCCACTGTGTCCATTATACTATGATTACAAAACATATAAACAATCTGTTATCAAACAATTCACACTCTGATTAGGGAGCTAAGCACATACATGAAACTTTTAAACAAATATATACCTTGCTTTGGTGTGAAGGCAAGTCTTCCAAACAATGAAAGAGAGACGTGTGGAGGTTAGAATACCTAGAAAAGACTTCACAGGGGAAACAGGTCTTAAACTGGACTTTGAAAAAGGAGTAAGATACTACTAGACTGTAGGAAGAAATGAAGACATTATAACAACATAAAAAGATCCTACAAGTGGTATATCATATGTATGATGTGCTCAGTCTTTAAAAAATATTTAGCTGCAGAACTGGAATTCTTAAAGAACTAGACATGGTAATGAAGATTAATATATTGAGATCGCCAGGGTAGAATTTTAAGTTCAATCTGTTTCCCAGATCTTTAGGGGAGGAAAAAAAAGAAACAACGTAGTGTTTGTATTTATCATCTGCAAACCAGATGGTTATGGCAAGGGGTGTAGACATTCAAACACATTCTTCCCTGCAAGAAACCATGTTGCTGTGATGCAAGACTCTTGGGCCTCTGAAAATAGTGAACATAAAAGTACTTGAGAATTTTCTGAACAATTCAAAAACTCAAAAGATAGACAAATGAAAAAGAAAAAAAAAGGTACAGTTTGACACACAGTTTCAGTAAACAAGTACATAGTTGGGAATTTGCTTAGTTTTACCTAGTTAGGAGAGCACAAGTTTTGTTTTTGAGCAAGAATCTTCTCAAAGGAGAGGGGAGAAAAACAAATAATCAGTGTTTATTTATTATAAATTTTGAATTAAAGAACAGGTCTATGTTTGTATAGTCATGTATGTTAGCTTCATAAGGACAGTGTAGGTTGCAGTGTCCTTGTTGTAACCATACAATGCTGAACGATTGAGAGCAAACAAAAACATATGTGTATACATACATATATATGTTATATATATATGTTGTATTTATATATTTTTCAAGACCGAAAAAATCTGTTTTCCATCTTCTTGAATTAAAAAATACATGCATTTTATATATACACTTTTATCAGAGTTTTTTAATCCTAAGGAACTGGGAAGATGATAAGTGATTATAATTCCAACGAATAATGTGAAACACAAGATGCACTAATCAGTCCGCATGAGTAGAATATCCTGAGCAGTAAGCACAGTTGGGGCACTAAGCAGGCCTGACTTGCTAATGTAGATGAAGAATTCTCCATTTGGTTCTGAGTGGGAACAGATGCCTCATATCTTTTAGAAAGGAAATTACATTCTACAGAAGAGGAACTCAACACTGCCAAATTAATAAGATGAGAGATTTCATCATCTCCTGGAATACATTAGCATGCAACTTTCCTTATTCCAATGATCCTTTCTGAACTAGTACTTCTTAGAGTTTAGAACCTCATGGAAGGCCGAGCTGACCTAGTCCACAACCAGAATTACCTTCAGAGCATTGCAAAATACTTTCTTAATTCCTATATGTATGGAAGAGTAGAAGCCATGAGTATTTCCATGTTTGTATGAAAACTTCCTTACTTCAGACTCTGAGTAAGTGGGATGTGAGAGCATGGAAGGATTCTTGCACTTAGAAAGGGTTAGAAATATGACATGAGAACTATACATCCAATAGAAATTTAACTTAAAAAAGTAATGTGAAAAATTGCACATGTCAGAAATTAAGAATGATATATTTCTTGACCGTCTTTTTCTTCTTGTTTATTTTTTACATGGATTCAAGGCAGCGTTCACTGCATTTCCTATTTAAATAGTAAAATACAGTAATGCAAATATACTACAATTCACTAAAATAATACAAATAAGCTGAAAATATAAAATATTCACTTGCATAACCCCAAATATCTATTGAACATTTAATTTACAATTATATATTGCTATTTGGATCACATGCTAAAACTTTATGAACACAAAAGCTTGACCTGAAATTTTCTTGCTATATAATCAGTGTCTATTATATTGCCTAGATCATTCTGGGCTCTTTAAAAACTATGGTCAATTAATGAGCTGAAGAAGATCTTATTCAGAAGGATTTTTATTGGGCAAGTACCACATTTTAAAGAAAAATACATACTTTTCTAAGCTACTTAGAACATAGGGGAAGACCTGTATAACAGGTGAGACCAAGCTACAAAAGTATATGAGATAAGGCATAATTATTATTTTCTGAGAAGGAAAAAAGGAGAAAATAGATAGATAGTCCTTAATACTGCGATCCTCCTTTAGAACCAAAAATCTTCAGTTAAATTATTAAATTTCCAAAAATGTGACATGAGTGGAGTTTGCCATGTACAGGAGTGAGGTAATGACTCTCACACCTGGACTCATACAGAGCAAGACAGTAGAATTACATTGAAGGCAAGGACCAAGGGTTTAGGAAGATTACATGCAATTTAACTGAAAAGGTACCTACGGCTAACATCTTGATGAGAATGATGATATCTTAATGACACTGAATGGATGAACAATGAAGGAAATGGGAAAGGTATTCCAGAAAGATCTGGAAGAAGGTATAGTTGTGAAATTTTGCCATTTAGTAAGAATTGTACTGCAAAAGAAAAAGAAAAAGTTTAGTGGGAAGTGAATGAAGATAGAATAATTAGGGATCAAAATTATGAAAGGCATTGGTTGTTAAACTAAAAAATATGAACTTTACTTATTCTATGGGATGCAGGGACACTTTTAAGCAAAATTATCTAAACAGTGTATCACAAGAAAGACAGTGAAAACATTTGATAAAGAATAAATAAGGTGAATTTATATTGTAATCCCATCATAGACATGTAGAATGAACATTGGAGTACAAGAATACAGATGATTACAGACATCAGTTTGCCAAAATGGGATTTTCCGAGTCTAGGCAGACTTGAAAAGGAATTGATGCAGGTTGTATCACGGGTGCCTACTTCTGTCTACTCAGTATTCACAATGATTAAGCCTAGCATTTTGGCAAGAAAAAAGGAATGTCATATAAAATAATTTAATTTTAGTAAAGGGAACTTAGGAAAATCTGGCCATTATTAAAAAAGAAGTAAAAAGAAATAGTTTAAAATAAAGTGAACCACAGGATGTCTGGAGACTATTTTAAAATACACCATTAGAAGCCCAAGATGAATTTTTTGTCATGAATCATAAAAACAAGCCAGATGCATTAAAAAAATGCTTTCACAGCAAACTATTACAGTAAAAGCTGCCTTCATAGGAAGAAACAAGCATCTAAATCAAATTTTCCCAAGTCAAGGTAGAAAGGGAAGCCTCCAAAATTTGACACATCAGATATAACTGGAAATTAGACCAGAAAAAGATTTGTGAAACTATCTTACAAGTAACTTCAAAGCCAACAATAAGAAGACCCTTAAAAATGTCAAAGAAAGGAAGGAATCAGTTCCAGAATCCAAAGAAATCCTAAATATAAAATTGTATTATTTGGGGAATACTCAAAGAATAGTTAGTTCTTTTCTCTTTTAATGTATTCATTTGACGATTTCAACACCTAAACTACATATTAAAATATGTGTGTCCAAAGTACTGGATCGAATTACCAAAAACACATTGTTATATTTGACACAGATAAATACCTAAGATGCTATAACATCTATATGAAAATTATGAAAAAACGTAAGGGAATGTTGAACAGTAAGCCAAGACAAATGACCTGCCAGTAACAAATTAAGCAAACCAGAAAAGACAAGCTGTCAATAATTATCCCCATTCATAAAGACAGAATTCAGTGAAGACCCTGGAAATCTAAGGTTTACTTCCAACCAGGTGATCTGGTGGAATCTGTTACAAAGGAGAGAATAACTATGTTCTTAAAACAATACAACTCACAGAGGAACCATGGTCCTAGGAGGGAAAATGATGCTTGAATACTTGTATGACTAGGTTCATACAAAAACTTCTTGAAGATTGAATCACCATGGGATTTTGAAAGATGTTCTAACATGCGTAAGGAGCTGTCTTAAGAGTCAAGAAACAAGTAAAGACCAAAAAATATTTCTTCAGGTGGAAAAGTTCAAATACTGAGGCCTTCCTAGGACTACAGTGCTATAACGTCTCTAGAAAAAACGTAACCCAGAGAATGTTCTGGGCTTACAGATAATATCAGAGTGCTTGTTTACCTTGCAGTCCATCTACATGCCTTAACTAATACCCCAGGGTCCCAGCAAAGTCCCAAGGGTAAAGAAGTAGGTGGAGAAGGAGGAAGAGAAGTTTTATCTCCTCTCTGATGGTCCCCAGGACTCTACCAAATGAGTAGGTGGAGAATTTCTTGAAGATTCTATCACAGATCCTTAGAACCTTTTCTGGATTATCCTAAACTTCAGGCACTAAAAAATGTCAATGATTATCATTAAAAAGTGCCATGATGCTCTTAGTATTAACAGAAAAAGGACAAATGAACTTCTTTGTGGAAAATGTACTTGCATTCACAAAAAAATTATGTTCCTATTCACTGGGGGGAGGGGAATCCAAATTTTACTTAGATGACAAACTATATTATGATGGGAAAGACCCAGAAAAATGAGCTCAGAGTTTTTGCACAGGCATACTTTGAGATAGCCAAGCAAGATGCTAGTTTTATAGGTCAATAATTATCTGTTAAGAAAAAAAATATGCATATATATAGTAGTATCTGACACGTGAAGTCATAATATGGGTAGGTTAGAAAAAGTCTTGTGGCATAACTTGACACATGTAAGAAAAGACATGTAGAAGTGGAAAGAATCAAGCAAAGGGCAACCACAGACCCAAGGGAGGTAAGAACTCTGGATGAATCCATGCAGAAGACACAGGTCTTCTAGGCTAGGAAGACAAAACTGAGAAGAGTGTGATAGGCCAGTGAAGTCTACTAAACTGTGAAGGGTGTGAATGGAGACTTAAAAGATGTAAAAAGAAGATTAAGAAGAGAAAAACATTATAAAGTTAGTAATAAACATGAATCCATATTGCCCTCCAATAGGATGTCAGAAAATTATGAAATGCTGTAACAATCAAAAAGACTTAGCTAAACCTAGGAATGTATATTCTAGAATCATAGATTTAGGTGAATCTTCATTTTTCCATAAAGTACAAATTTAATCTCATATATGCAGTTACAGAACACTGCCTTAACCAAAAATGGAAATTCCCAAAATATATTAGTGGTCATTAAGCTCATTTTAATTTTGACATGGTCTTCAACATGAAATACCAATTGTGGCTGGGTGCAGTGGCTCACACCTGTAATCCCAGCACTTTGGGAGGCCGAGGCGGGAGGATCACTTGAGGTCAGGAGTTGGAGACCAGCTTGACCAACATGGCAAAAACCCATCTCTATTAAATATACAAAAATTAATTGGGCGTGGTGGCATGCACCTGTAATCCCACCTACTGGGGAGGCCGAGGCAGGAGAATCACTTGAACCCTGAAGGTAGATGTTGCAGTGAGCCAAGATCGCACCACTGCACTCCCACCTGGGCGACAGAATAAGACTCATTGTACTCCAATAAAAGTTTTGAAAAATGAAAACTACTCCTCCAGCCAAAGACATTTCAACTTTCTTCTTATCAAAAAGAAAACTTGTGCTAATGTTAGGTGAAGATTTTCCCATGATAACATCTTACATGTTGCCTCAAAACCTAGTGAAAACAATAGAAATAAGGTTCTATAAACTTCAAAACAAAATTGTTTTATAAAGTGAAATAAATGAAGTAATACTTGCTGATTAATAATATTGGAACCTTAATATCTGATTGATAACTAAAACTGTTGGCCTCCACTACCTAAATTATTGGTAAATATATTTAATATTGGCTCTATATTCCATTAAACTCTGAAAGTCTATGATTTTTTAAATAGTCACATAGAATGCAATTTCATTTGCACAGGTCTTGTGTATATTTTATGTTTTTAAAAACTGACTACACTATTAACCAAAAAAAATCACATATGAAAAAGGTTAATTATAAAATTAAATTGAACTTGGCTAAACATCAACATTATTCTGAAATTTCAAGCATGAAGAAACTATAAGTAAATTTTAAAACTCACGAATGTTTTCAGGGGGTTAAGATCTAAATTCTACATTTGCATTTTCCTAAGTGTTTCGTGGTTTCAAGACTGTTTGGAAGCCTAGCATTAGAAATTTCTATCATCAAGTCAATAACCTCCAGAATAAAAACACTGGCAATCCTCTTTCTTAACCAAGTTTTTCTAGAGAAAACCTCCATGGTAATGCTTATTAAAATAGAACCTTTTATTTAGTGTTCTTTGTAAAGTCCTAGTAGAAACTTAAACATACACTTTTCAAAAATGATATATGTGTCTTATGGCAATATAATTTCAAGCCTGGTACAATGCAAGGGCTTTAAAATCTCTCTGTGAAGTGTATTTTATGTGTACCCTCAGTTGTTATGGTTTGCTTTAATTCATGTAATTATGTATGAGGTCAATATGGAAAACTAGCCCTCACTCATTACTGGCAAACATTCCTGAACAATGTGTGTGCCTTCAGGAATCAAACTAACAGGCTCACAGTCTATAATAAGGTCAAATGAAAGCAAGCAATTGTTCAAACACTAAACAGTTGTGATTGTTTACTGTATTACAATCGTACTTTAGAGATGACTTAACAGGCATTAAATTATATCCAGAATGCTCTCAGATGAAAATCAACTGAGCACACAAGGCAAATAAAGCTCATGCTAATTGCCAAATATCAGGACACAAATGTAACTCTCTTTCAGTCATATCAATATAAAAATCCTTAGGACACAGTGCCGAGGTGATTGCTGTTTGGAATGTAATCAACTGGAGTTCTCTTGGACACACTAATTTTTGAGGATGTAAATTTTAAAGTTTTTTTTAAAATTCTCAAAAATTAAAATGTTAGTGTGAAATGCCAGTGTCTCCATGGACTGCTATTATTTTCCATCTTATAATAAAATCAACCTAAATCAAGCTTGGATTTCTTGATATAACCTACTTCCATTTAAAAAACCTTGAAAGATAAAAAGTGTTTTTGTAGACAATAAATGTTTCTTGATGTTTATTGGAACCTCTACTATGTTCAGATCTTTGTTCTGAGGAACAAATGAATGAACTTAGGAAGCTTATCTTTGGTTCCTCAATTCCTAAATTCATTTACACAGAGCATCAGAAGAGAACAAGAAGCTATTTAGTCCAGTTTCTTAGGAATTTCTTCTATAGCACCCATAAGTGGCTGTAAAGTTCCTGCTTTTACTTCCAGAGACAGAGAATTCATTACCTCAAAGGGAACCCATTGTATTCTCAGTTAGGTCAAAGGTTAAAAAAGATTTTCCACAGGGAATCCCACATAACATTTTAGAAAGTGTTTCCATGCATAAATATGGAGCATAGTAGTCTGTAACATAATTTGATGAAAAAAATCATGGATTACCTAGCAGCCCAAACTGGCCTATTATTCTTTCTACCATAAGGAACTACCATGGCCTATAATAAGAAGTAAATGTAACCCATTTCCACACAGATAATCACTGCAAACATTTTAAGACACACTAACCAGGCCCTCCCCGCAGCATCTTACTCTTACATTCTTTGAAATGAACTCATGCCCTTCACCCCTTCCATTAAAATAGAATAAACACATTCTTACCCGGATAGACATCCAAAATGTACATTCTTTAAAGCAAACTAATTTCTATGGCAAATGGTGTTATAGTAGGTCTTCAAATTGTTTATGTTTTATATTTAATAAAGGCATAATGACAAATGAAGCAATCTTCAGAGCGAAGACAATCTAGATAACAGATCTCAAGAAAAGCAATAGCGAAAATAACTGGGTTTTGACTGTCTTATTTTCTGTTGAATCCACGACTGAAAACATACATGATGGCAAATGTTTAAAGAGTAAGGATGATCTAGATAAATGGCAAATCAAATAAACACCTGACATTTAGGTATTGCTTCTATACGATTCATTTCAGTTAGTTTACCCCTCTTCCGTGATGAGTTGCAAGGTGTGTTTAAAATCTAAGCAAGGCCATAAAAACACATATTCATCCGTAACTCTTTTTCTTACCTTCTTCACTGTAAAACTCACTAGTGTACCTTCTCTAATTTTACTCTCTATAATTATTCTTAAAACTCTGCTGTAATGGAGCCTCTTCAACTGACTGCACACACCTTATATAGTTCTCAATAACTTTGGTTAAACTCTATCCTAGTAAGAAATTACATAAAAGCTATATTTATTTAAAAGCTACTTTACTTTAAAAATCACATAACTATGGAGTTCACTTCAAAGTTGTACTGTTGGGTCTAAGACCCCAGTAGTTATATTAGAAAGAGAACTATTATGTTATTCTGCTTACTTCATAGCTAAAAAACTAATCTCTGTTTTTGAGTCAATAGAGGGAAAGAGTCAAATAATTACAATGCAATATGAACAGAATTCTTCAAAATCTCAGAGGAGAACTAGGAAGAGAGCCATCTACACTGCTTTAAGTACTTCAACACACATGATTTCATTCAATCTTTACACACTGCAAAGTAATCAGAGCAAGTATTCTCATCCTTTACATTTTTTAGATATAGAACTTGACACATGTATGATTTAAAATACAAGATGATGCAGCTTATAGATGAAAAATCTAGGATTTAAGATGAGAGTTTCTAACTTCAAGTACAATAATAGGTAAGGTCAGCACTCCAATGACTTCCAGGCTGCAAGTTATGACACCAAAAAGTTCTAAATTGTATCTCTGTGATGTTTCCTCAGCGAAATTAAGATGGCAAAGGGCATGGACAGATAATATGATAAGTTGAAATGGCAAGAAAGCCAACACACAATGTAGCTCAACTCAAAATACAGACTTCAAAACCTTCCCCAGAGAATTCACAGTGGAACACAGCCAGGTGTCCAGGTGTGGAATGAGCTAGTTCCCTACAGTGATCCCTTCCTGTTATCCTGGCTCCTGTTGCTCCACCCCCTGGGAAAATAGTTGCAGTATGAATTAGATTTTTAGGTTCCAACTCCCACAGAGGCTGGCTTTTTGGAAGAGCCTGGCTTTTTCTGGCCCAGGACCAGGCTTAGCACACAGATTGGAAAAAATCTCTCTCTCAGAAAGGAGCTAGGGTAGAGAGCATTGTAGAAGTAAGGAGGGGGAGGGTGGAGAGGAATCAAAATGATTTAGAAATGAAGGTCAAAGGTCTCACCAAGATGTGAAGGCAGACGGGGAATTTTATTTATCTTGAACTGCTTAGAACTGGTTGCTTTGGGATGGCAGTTAATAGTCTGTATTGTAAAATCAACACATATGTTTAAAAAAATGTTGGGGGAAAAGAAACACTGCAGATATTCAGAGTGTAAAAGGATATATTCAATCAAGGTTGGATTTTTATTTTTGTATTTTTCTCATCTTTTAGAAAACAATCCCAAGTGGGTTCCTGATTTGTAGATACAGTATCTGGTTGCCTATGTGATTCTAAACCAAAAGCTCACAAAAAGTCAACCTAGCTAAACATTTTCAGTCTGAGTCTGCCAACATGACATTCAATTCTCAGATGTTTTCTGAACATGTATTTTTCCTAACTGGACAAAAACGTAGTATTACTTCTGGAAATCGGTTGGAAGGAGTCAGATGGAAGAAGAAACCCATTCTTGCATGCTCTTCACATACATTATTTCATTTGGTTCTCACAACAACTCCTTGGTAATATTATAACCTCCATTCTACAGATGAAGAAACTGAACCATCTAGAGGTTACGTGATTCAGTCAAGACCATTCCGGTAATCAAGAATGAACTCAAGATTTGAAGACAAATCAGCTTAACCCCAGTCATGCATGCTTCACTAACCCATAATATCTAATTAACAAGCATATTAGCCAGGAAGAGTTTTCCCAATTAACATAATGACATCAATAGTTACAGGAAAGATAATGAAAAAAGCACAGCAACGTGTATGTGGGGTGGGGGGTGATAAGCTTGGGTGTGCATCCTCATACAGAGGCAGATATGCTTTTACTACATGTAATTACTGGGGCTCTAAAGTTTGTTCTCTTGGCTCAGCTACCTACCCTCTCTGGTATCTCTATATATACTCTCTGGTTTCTGCTTGCCTTGCTTTCCATGGCCTGATCCCTCTTACATCAGTGCTTCACATCCCTTTTGGTTGTTCTGGCAATACATGCTTCAGCTTTCTGTAGCAGTTGCCAAAACAAGCATTTGAACATCTGGAAATCATCCTCCATCACTTTCACCAGTAAGATGCATTTGCCTTACAAGGTAGTTCCCATATAGACCCCCTAAGATTCTGCATTGCCTTTGAATAACAGCTTTCCAATATTCCCTGGCTATGGAAAATTGCAACCTACTGACTGCAAACTCTGGCACTTTCAGTCATATTAATAACTACACATTTTATGAGTCAATGTTATAGTGTCTTGAAATAACATATTTTTTAAAAAATTAATCAAGCAAACATAAAAAGCACATACATATACACACATATGCATGCACATATACAGACAACTCACAACTCTTTGGATTCCTTAAAGGAGATTACTATATCAGAAACTCTATTTTTTATTCTCTAAGACATGATATTTGAAAGTCAATGTCATTAATATAAACTACACAGCAATAATGAAATGAATGCATAGCAGTAACACCAACAAAACTATAGTATGAAGTTAAAGTTCTAGCTCAAAATGTATTCGCAAGACTTAACAAAGTTTAATAAAGATGCTGCTCATTTGCTAGGAGAATCATAATTCATGTCTCCTGCTTCTTCTTCTTCTGCAAATATGATGTGGGTTGATACCAGAGTGGAATCAGGTCCACAAAATGATCTGGCGAATATCTCTGATACGGGACCAATAGGCAGTCCCCAGCGTAGCAGAATCTTGCCGGTCTCCCTCTTCCCTCACCCTCCCTAGCATGATGAGAAATTGCAGTTTAATTCTCCACCTACAGAATCAATGGCCTCTGTGGCCATGAAAATGAACCATAATTTTTATTTATTTAGCTTTTTAGATGAAGTCTCACCAGGTTGCCCAGGCTGTTCTTGAACTAAAGCAACCCTCCCACTTTGGCCACCCAAAGCACTGGGATTTCAGGAGTGAGCCACCATGCTGTCTAAAATGAACTATATTTTTTAAAAGGAGAAATCTACTAGATTCTGGTTCTGTGAGTTTAGCACCTCCATTATATTCACTTTTGTATATATTTTACCTGGCATAAAACTTTAAATAAAATTAGGTTGTCAGTATATGCTTGATGAATGAATGAACAAATGAGTGGTTATGAGCACCTTGAAATAAAATAATAATAAGGTCCCTAAAGTATCTTGAAAGATTATTTATTTATTTATTTTAGAGAGAGGTTCTCACTCTAATGTGAAAGCTGGAGTGCAGTGGCACGATCAGAGCTCACTGCACCCTTGACCTCCTGGGCTCAAGGGACCCTCCCACCTGGGCCTCCTAAGTAACTGGGACTACAGGTGCATGCCACCAAGCCTGGTTACCTTTTTTAAATAATTTCTTTTTTGTAGAGACAGTGTCTCACTGTGTTGCCCAGGCTGGTCTCGAACTCCTGGACTCAAGCTATCCTTCAGCTTTGGCCTCCCAAAGTGCTGGGATAACAGGCATGAGCCATTGCACTAGACTTTGGGAGATTTTAAAATGTTTTACATCACATGTGTTTCATTTATTTTATAGCACATATTACTCTACATTTTGCTCCTTTGGCCTTTCATTTGCCTGATTCCTTCTTCTCACATCCTCATACAAACTGAATCCACTCTGTGCGAAGTAGTACCATTCTCCAGAACAGCACTGTCCAAGACAAGTTTCTATGATGATGGCAATGTCCTATTATCTGCATTGTCCAAGATAGTAGTCACTGGCCACGCTAGTAGCACTTAGATTTTAATTAATTTAAATTTAAACAGCTGCATGTGTTAGTGTATATTATATTAGACAGCACTGTTTCAGAATCCTATCCTGTTTTTAATTCCTTTATGGCACTTATTATTGGAAATTATCTTTTTAAAATATATATTTTGGTTCATTTATTGTCTTTTATTTCTCTGTATTAGTTTCTACCATAATAAACTAGCGCAAACCTAGTGATTTAAAACATCAAAAATTCATTATCTTGTAGTTCTGGAGGTCAGAAGTCTAAAATGGGTTTCACTGGGTTAACATCAAGATATTGACAAGGCTGCACCCTTTCTGGAGGCCCCAGAAGAGAATCCTTTTTTGCCTTTTCCAGCTTCTAGAGGCCAACTACCTTCCTTTACTCGTGGCTCTCTCTTCATTTTCAGAACCAGAAGAGTGGTATCTTCAAATCTATCTCTCTCTGGCTATGATTCCTGCTTTTGTTGTCACATCTTCCACCTCTTTTTCTTAGAAGGATGCTGGAGATTACATGGGTCCCAGCTGGTTAATCCAAAATAATCTCTGTATTTTAAAATTAGCTGATTGGCAATCACAATGTCATCGAAAAACTTAATTCTCCTTTTCCACATAATGTAATATATTCACAGGTTACAGAGATCAGAGCATGAACATCTTTGGGGATGGCCATTATTTTGTCATTCACACCCTGCAGTAGAATTTAAGTTCCATGAAGCTCAGAGAGTTGCTCATTACTATATCCTCAGAGTGATAACACTGCCCTTAAATAAATAACACTGCCCTTAAGTAAATAAATTTCAAAATTTCTTCTTTGGGGAACAAGTTTTGATATATACTGACTGCAAAATTTCAAAAATATAAAAATTACATTTGAAGACAAATTCATATATAAAATTCTTCTTTTTAATATATTACTTTTTCACAAGGCTTTCTCAAGACTTGAAAGTTTCAATTATGCTCAGATTTCTGATGTATATTGATAGTCTTGTCCTCATAAATTAATTTTAAAAGAGTCTGGCTATCCAGCTTTGCTGGAGAGACTGCACCAATAAGATATAGGCTTTCATAAACAGAATATTATACATTGATGCTTCAGCACAAAAAATTAATATTATTTGTCGATAGCAAAAAATATGTACTGACATTTCTCAACTATGTTTTTGTGCTGAATATTTGAGTCTGTTATCTGATAGTAAGTTCCACTAAACTCATAGTGTAAAATCACATTATCTTCTGAAATTCCAAAATAGCTAGCATAAAATCCACTATTAACTCACACTAGAGAATATAATAAGCATGTAGTCTATTCAGTTACTCTAATAATTTGCAATAAAATAGTGGAAATATGGCTGAAGATTAGTTGCCACAGTAGCTGAAAAATAACGTCTATTAACAAAATGGTAAATTCACCCTAGGCAACTGTTAATATGACTATGTAATACTTCTAACTACCTGTCTGTGCTTTTTACTCATCTCCACAATGGATAGCACTGAGGCTCTACTGAAGCAAGTAGTTAAATATTCTGCACAATTTAATGAAACTTCCAGTTGTGAGATATGTGTATATATGTGTGTGTGTGTGTGTGTGTGTGTGTGTGTGTGTGTGCTCAGCACATGAAGCCCCAAATACAAATAATGCTAAGACTTTTAGATCATATTTCACATTAAAAATGAAAGTTGTATAAATCTGCTTTATTTTTTAAATATATTTCTTCCAAGTGTGTTAAAGCATATACAAATAGTCACACGTCTGGAAGTTTAACCCAAAACAAAGATAAAGGCAAAAAAGAAAACAGTGGTACAGAAGAATTTAAAATATTCATTAAATTGACAGAGCATGCTAAGGACATTTAAATAAAGACGGCTAAAAAAAGCAAGAATATGATTTCATCATATATCTTCAACAATAATTACAAACACACAGTTCTGTTATCCTCTAGAGCAGGTGATATTTCACTACTCTGCAAACCTGACTGGACAGAGGAGACTACATGGAATCCCAATCCAGACTATTATCTAGTTCGAAGTGTTTTTCACACATACCAGTAAAAGGAAGATTGGAATGTAAGTTTTTGGATGACAAAAATAAAATGTGGGCTAATTCTTCAGTAGAACTAAATGTTTTGTGGTATTCTTGTTTGAAATAAAACTTCAAGGCTTTGGTCAAAATGTTCTGCTTCATCTGGTATGTCCTGGTTTGAAGAAACAACTTAACATTTTTACCATCAATGAAATCACTGCAATAATAAACTACAGTATTTTTAATCTGATATTAGTCATACATATATTATTTGTTCTTGACCTAAACAGGAAATAATATTTTTGTGGCAACTAAATTTTCAAAACATTCCCATTCTACACATCTGCATTTTTCTCTCTCTAGATACTCTTCAATGAAGGTAGAAACTGTCTTATATACTGTGGTATCCCTCCAGTCTAGCACAATATCTGAAACGTAGAACACATCCAATAAATATTTGCTGCATTTTAACTATTAAGTCATAGTGTTAAGTAATCATACAGTAGTCAGTAGGTGAATTACTAAGAATCGTTAGAGTAATAGATACAGATATGTGCAATGACTGACTCCACAGTAATGACTTTTATGAGTAATTTATGGAAATTTGGGGTTATTTATGTTAACAACCAATATTATTATTACATAAAGGATTAAATATTAAACCAAAACATTTTTGCAATTATTTACTAAAGCCACTGATCACAGTCCTCTATTTTTGTAGTGCTTACTAGCACTATGAACATTTATTAGCACTAAAAGGTATTCACAGTGCAAATACCAATAGACCATAGCCATCATTTTATTAGTATTCAAGAGGTCCCTAAGATTAAGAAACAATCTAAAACTAAAAGAAATTAGCTGAGTAGAATTTAAGTCAAATATATGATCCAAATGGCTACAGTGTGAAATTAGTTCAGAAATCAATATATTAGAATATACAAGAGATTTAACCTCTGGAAATTTTACTTTGGTTCTTAACTGTAAAAACAACTACTCTCTCAAAAATAGTTAGAAAACACCACAGTACCAGATCCAGTATCTTTTCTTCATCCTTCCTTGGATCTCTGTGACACAGGAACTGTCGATCTCTTCTAAGAGCATCTCTGATACCTTCTGTAACACTATATTCTCCTGTCTGCTTCCTCTCTGAAATCTTTCACTCATTTCCTGACAACTCCAACTTTTCCCCTTTCCTGAACTGACTCTAGACTTATTACCAAAGCTTTAATGTCTTTTTGTTTGGTGTTTATATATCCTATTTCTTAGCCTAATTATTTCAAGTGCTTATTTTGCAACTAAATTTGAAACTTCCCAAAGTCAGGAACCAAGGGTTCTGCTTCTGAATTTCTTACTAAATATACAGATTGAATGCACCATTGTACTTTGTTTGGTGCACTGAAGTCACACGAATATTTATTATCTATGGATTGACTGATTATAAATAGGCAGCATGCATACAAATTGGTAAAACATTTCTGCAGGTGATTACATTTTTAACTCAATTGTAACCACCCTCAAAGAAAACTGAACAAAGGTGTTGATCATCTATGTCACTACATCAGGAAGAAAAACAGTTTCTTAGCAAATGAACATTTTCACTAGAGAACCTCTTCCTGAAATTATTTGGTTCAGATGTGGTCTCCGCTTAAGCTGGTCTACATGCATGTTGTTAGTTATATACCCATTGGTTCTCTTCACAGAAATCTACAGCTAATTGTATCTCTCATATTAGGTATCTAAGTAAGCTCACTTCTAATTCTTCTTCCTACTTGCAATGTCTAACATGGTGCTTAGAATCCAGAGACCCAGAAAGCACTCAATAAATACTTGGCCAATGACTGTTTCATTGATTTTAAAATCAGCGGAGTATCTAAAGCTAAGGCAGAAAATCTAACAATTAGGAGTGTCTCACTGAATGCTGAACAAGCATTATATTTTTCTCAAAAGTAATTTTTGGCTCTTGCACTGTCACACAGCCTGTGATTACATTTGTTTTCAACTCTACACAGATTCCAGCTACAATGTTGCTGCTTTTATTACAAGTAAACGTATTAGTTGAGTAAATTAAAAGTTGTATGGTTCTATCTTCCTAGCAACAGTTCTTTATGCATATTCACTGAAAAAATTATTTTAAAAAATCTAAGCTTCTAAAACATTAAATTGGCCAGGCACAGTGGCTCATGCCTGGAATCTCAGCACTTTGGAAGGCCAAGGCTGAGGCACAAGAATCACTTTAACCCAGGAGGCAGAGGTTGCTGAGATCGAACCACTGCACTCCAGCCTGGGTGGCAGAGCGGGACCCTGTCTCAAAGAAAATTAATAATAATTATTAAATTATAAATAAATAAATAAATAGTTTTACATAAAACACCAAACTATATTTTTCCTCATTATTGCCTGCCACAGGTTTGGTCTCACTGAAGTCTCTAAGAACTCAGCACTGAACACAAATGATTTTCATGTCATGTAGAGTGTTCCTCTTGGTGACTAAAATTGCCATCCTCCCTTTTTTTCTCCTCTCTGTAAGATACAACTGAAAGAGCCCTGAAATAGAAGCCAGAAAACTGAAGCTCTAAACTTCTGTCCAACATCCTCTGAATCATTCATTCCTTGTAGATTCAGTGTCCTAATCTTTAACCTGAGGTTCTGAGAATGTATGCATAAAAGAAGTGGGAATGCTTCATGAATTGTATACTACTACACTTACATGTAGTGTGATAGTATTATTTATAGAGGCAGAAGACACCAAAACTAAATGTCAACAGAGTATAGACCACTAGCCAACTCAGAAAACCCTGACTTTGTCTCTACAAAAGCCTTTCTATATCTTGGGCAATCTTCATCCCCGCTTTTTTTCTATCTTCAACATCTTCCTCTTTATGTAGCTTTTTTCTGAAGCCTATAAACAGCCTACTCCGCTATCTGAAAGTAAAATAAAACAAAAATCCTCACTGGACTCTACATCCTGTTCTGACTAGGGTTCTATAGCTCTTCTTCCCTTTATAATTCAGCTTTTTAATGCACAGAGAAAGAAAAATAAAAGTCTATACCTGCTGTCTTCCCTACTACTGAAGACTGAGTTTATAATTAATCAATCAATAAATTGTCAAAAAAATCAAAACTCTAATAATAATGTCTTCCTACCTTTCGTTCTATGCTCTAAGACATTAAAGTAGTTGTAGTTTTCTGCACAACAATGCTAATTAATATTCCTGAGAATTTCTTCAT
>NW_012101399.1:5422521-5443530 GCF_000951045.1 Mandrillus leucophaeus | reverse complement strand
GAGTAACTGGGATTACTGGCATGTGCCACCACACTGGCTAATTTTGTATTTTTGGTAGAGATGGGGCTTCTCCATGTTGGTCAGGCTGGTCTCAAACTCCCAACCTCAGGTGATCTGCCCACCTCGGCCTCCCAAAGTGCTGGGATTACAGGCGTGGACCACCGCGCCCAGCTGTACTTTTATCTAGATGCCATCCTCTAGTCCTCCGTCTTGTCTCAGTTCTGCTAGTTACTGCACATCTATCCTTTACGGTTTGGATACATCTGCAAGAAACCAACCCATGTTCTCAAGAGTGGGTTGGATACTCCTCCTATGCCATTCTTTTTCACTGTATTTATTACACAGCGTTATAGTTATTTGTTGATGTGTCTATTCCTCTCATTATGTATTCCTTAAATACAAGATAACATGTCAATCATCTTTGTGTCCCTATACTCTGACTCAAGTCACTATAAATAAAACAAGTAAAATATAAACTTAACTTTGTTCCCGTTTAATTACAGTGCTTTGATGTACATATTTTTATAAGGCTTGGGACCAAAAGACGCTAAATATAGCTAAATTATGCATAAGAGCTGGTTCTGTTTTTAAGTTCAATGCTATGTATATAAAAACTTAGGCAAGGTTGCACAATGTAATTAGACAGCAATCTAACAACAGAGAGAAAGCACTTAATTCTGAAACATGAAGAAAAATATATTTTGCTTGAAATATCAGTCACAAACTTTTACTGAGTTTCTACTACATGCATAGCACTGGATTTGGATCTGACTTTCTGGGTTTGAGAGATGGTCTTTACCCTCAAAGAGCATATGATACAACTAAAAATTGATGACATTTATAATAAGTGTTATTTAGAAAACAATGGACAATGAATAAAAGGATTTATTATGTGCTAAATGTCTTAAAGAAAGAGGAAGTGCTACTGTTTAGAGAAGAGAGAAAAAATATGTCTATGATATTCCAAAAGGTTTCAAAGAGGATGCACATCAGACTTGATGGTGGACTTGAAGGATTTGGATGTGAAGGGGAGGAGAAAATAAGGGATAAGGAAAATAACAGAGTTCATGCAGTGGAATGACTTCTCAGGTGTGCCCTCCGCGTAGGCCTTCCCTGAGCTCCCATCTCAGTCCTCCACCTCTCAGGCAGTACGTGGGAGGGAAGTCTTCCGTTATTCCCCTGATGCTTTGTCTGCCTCTGCCACAGCACAGACCATAAAGTATTATCCTTGTTTCATTTGTCTCATTCCCTCTAGACGATTAACTTCTTGAGAGTAAGAATTAAATATTTGTTTCTGTATCAATCAGTAAAGAGCCTGATAAAGAGTAGGTACTCAGCAAATGTTTACCAAATTAATGAATAAATGAAGGTAAAGGCCTCATAACTTGCATGGTGAGGGATATACTCCTCTGTAGAGAAAAGCAAGTTGAAATCTCCATCATTTGAGACCAGAGCATCATTTTGTTTAATAAAACGTCAAATTTGTCAGAATCACCCAAAGCAAATTATGTTACTGAAAACACTTTCATAATGACTTCTGAAGATAGAATGGGATTTAAATTCCCTAAAGTAGTAAATTATTGGCAAATGCTTTAAGATGACCAAAGTATATCTCACTTATTGAAGAATACATTAAGCTAGAACCTAATAGTGTTCTCCCACTGGAATCCCTGATTTAAACAGGAATGTATTTGTGGGTAGACTGGAATTTCTAAAATATTATCAGATTTTTAATCTGAATGTTTCATGCACTTGAATTCCACACACATGCTACTTGTAAAGATGTAAAAAAGAGGGTTGTTTTCTGCCCAGAATCCCTGGGGGAGGAATTCTAGCAGGACTTGAGAAGATAAATGTTTGCAGGACTCAGTCAGTACTAGTGAAGGAGGGAAATGGGGGAACAAACACAAAGATGGAGTCTCATTTTCCCAGAAGATAAAGGAGGGCAAGCAGCATATTCCAAAAAAAGTCTGTGCTCGGCCGGGCGCGGTGGCTCAAGCCTGTAATCCCAGCACTTTGGGAGGCCGAGACGGGCGGATCACGAGGTCAGGAGATCGAGACCATTCTGGCTAACCCGGTGAAACCCCATCTCTACTAAAAAATACAAAAAACTAGCCAGGCGAGGTGGCGGCGCCTGTAGTCCCAGCTACTCAGGAGGCTGAGGCAGAGAATGGCGTAAACCCGGGAGGTGGAGCTTGCAGTGAGCTGAGATCCGGCCACTGCACTCCAGCCTGGGCGACAGAGCGAGACTCCGTCTCAAAAAAAAAAAAAAAAAAAAATGTCTGTGCTCAAGGAATATCGATGGAATAAATCAAATTTTCTAAATATTCATAGTAAACACCTATGTATCTCCAAATAAACACAATTGCAAAGAAAAATAAGAAGTCAAGAAGAGGCAAAAAATAAGGAATCGAGAACAAATATGATCTACTCCTCAGGTAAAAGCCCACAACCATTTAATAATAATAATAATAATAATTCACCTTCTCTCTCCCCCATTATTCTGCTCCTTCTCCACCTCTCCCATTGTTCTCCTTCTTTTCCTCATTATTATTCTTATTCTGAATGAAATAGCAGTTCAGTATGCTCAGGGATTGTTGGAAAAAAATAAGCATTGCAAAGATGGGTCCACCAGCATCAGGGCAAGAAGGCATGCTGCTAAACTCTGACATCCCATCTCACCAAAAACATAAGGAGAACACTGAGTCTGTGATTAAACAGTATAACACAGCACATGATACATTTACAAATTTTCTCTCTAATTGGAAAATTCAGTTAATATGAAAAATTTGATATCAGATTATTTTGAATTTTTTTTACAGTCATCTCCTTTTATAACAATATCTAGGAACTTTATTGTAGAGTCACTCACTGAAAAGCAGGTCAATTTACAAGTTATAAATTGGGAGCTGTGCTCCTTAAATAAACCATATTTAGGGAAATAACTACAAACCTGAATTGATCTAAACTTCAAATGCAAACTTACAAGTACAGAAATATATTACCATACAGAATATGTGTGATGCTTCCAGTTACCAAAATGTGTAGGTGAGACTTTCCACTGTATTACAGCACAAATATGACTTAAGTGAAGTACCTTTATGTAAATATTCTGTAGTCACAGGCTTTCAAAGCAGACAGTGGCCCTGGGTAATGTATCACAGGTTTTGCAACAGAAGTAACTGAGGTCCAGAGAATTTAAGTCACTTCCACAAAATCACCAAGTTAGTCCATGACAGAGCTGCAATTATGATGCAGATTTCCTGTGTCCTGGTCCAGTTTTAATTTAGAAGCTTTTCTTTCAAATTATTTCAACAATTCATTCATGAAAGTAACAGCCTATTTAGTCGAGGCCCTCATATCTTTAACTGCATATTTCTCTCTACACAAGTAGAGAGTCTTAAAATACCAGAATGTAGACAGGCCTGAGGGATGATAGGACTTTTTTCTAAACATTTGGCTCAGATGCCTGTGGATATTTGTCACCAGTTTAAACTTCTAGCTCCAAGTCCCCTTCTGACCCAGGGAAAAGGGATACCATGCTACAAACAGGCTTTTAGCATTTAACTTTGAATCTGAGACAAGCTTCCTGATGTGAGATGAATAAAGAAAAAGCAATAATAATAATAGTGATTCAGGCTTCTGCCAGGAAGCTACATTTTGCTGTAGAGAGACCACAGTCCAGTTGGAGCAGAAAAATCACATTTTGTTTTTCTATCTGTTCGGTTTTTCCTCAAGTCAAAGCCTCAACTCATATATATATATATTTTTAGTATTTAATTCCTATTCCGGGGCTTTGGGAGATGTTCTAGATAGTTATATAAGCAGTCTATTTTATTTTGCTAAATAAAAGATTTAAATGTGACTTTGAAAAAATACAACTTTGCCTTCTTTTATTTCTATGGAAAGTCTTATATTCCTTTTGATTATTATTATTGTTGTTTACTTCAAAGAAGAATCTTATTTTGCATTTAGCTAACTGTTCATCACAGTAAGAGCATGCTAAATAATAACACCTTTATGTAATATAATATATGCTTATATAACAGGGTTTTACAGCTGACTAAGAATTTCCACAGATATTATGAACTCTTTCTTTTGAACCTATAAGGTAGAAAAATATAAAGTATTATCCCTGTTATGTAAATGAGAAAATTAAGACCCCAGCACATTAAGTTTATAAAGAATTTATAAGGAAAGAGTCAGGGCTTTATTGTAGTCGTCTGACACAGGGCCAGTTGCTATCTGGACTCTATCCACGTTGAGTTAGTAGAAGTTGAGCAAGCTCAAACAGCTGCTTTCTCTTCATTGACTGCTCAGGCAAGGTGCATGCCATCCCTCACAAAAATACTGCCCCAGGGCTCAAATAAGTCTGTCTTGACATCAGTAAAATATTGTTAAAGTAAACAGCTGTTTTATATCTTGAGCATATTTCCACTTTTCTCAAACAACTCTACCTGATCCAAATGTGCAAACAATTGCCAAACCCTTTATATTAGAAAGAAAGAATTAAATTAAATGTGTATATGTACCACTAAATTTGCAAAATGCATTCTAATATGAAAGGATAATTTTGGGGGTTTTTGCTGGTTTGCTTTTCCTGAATTGCTTCATAAATAATCAAGAGCTAAGCACAAACCTGGCCAAAGAGAAAAACATGAGATAAATAAAAATAATTATAAATATAAATAAATAGTAAATGAAAATTTACTATTGTCATTTCAAATCTCCCAGTTATACTTTTTCCTATTCTACTCCCCGCCTAATTTTGCCCCAGGTGCCTAGGATTCACTGTTCCCTTATCCTTCCTCCTATCAAACCTAGTAACTGGGAATAATCTGATAAAAATTGTTTTAGTTATTGGAGGAAAAGTCTGTAATGAGTCAATCAAGGAATCCATTCTAAAAGTACTAATAACATCCACATTTCCTCAGCCCATTAAGGCCATGCATTTTAATTTAACTCCTCAATATGCAGATCAGGAGAGGAAACTGAATCTTAAAGAAGAACAGGAACTTGCTTAAGGTCACAAGGTTAGCAAGCGGCAAAGCCTAGACCCAAAGGTGCGAATCCAAAGACCCTTCTTTTGTTAAGTCTGTATTGAAAGTAAATGGAAAAGAAGTATTAACTGTAAAAAGCTCTATATGTAGAAAAATGGTAATAGTTAGGAACTCTTGGGAAGCTCCCAAAATAAAAATTTAAAACAAAAATTCATTGCTGAGTCAGTGTCCTACTCCTACAGCATGTAGGCCTAGTTGACAGAATATGTGCCTCTAGCCAAAAGAATATAGTATTGTGACACAGTTTATTTATTTATCTATTTATTTATTCTAAAATGACTATGTTTAAAAATTAGGGTAAAAAATAGAGTCAAAGAACAAATGTTGACAGATGTCATCTACTTTCCCAAATTTTTTGAAATTCACTAAATAAATCCCCCAAGACATCATTTAGGTAAAGCCATACTAAATTAGCATGGAGCCTTACATTTTAGTGCATTTCATTGAGGCTATCTGAGCCACCTGTCCATTGGTATCATTTATATATTTTCGGAGAGCCCTTCTTCCTTGACCCTTGCTGCTTTCCATACCCCCTCTCCTGTCTTCCACATCCTGCAGACTCCATAGAGGCATAAGGATCTAGCCAGGTGTGACTTGAAACTTGCTTTTGAAGAGAAGAAAGACAGGTTGAAATTTTTTTTTTTTAAATCACCTAAGACAGGAAAGGGGCATTACAGGCAGAGAAGTGCCCATTCTGAAATTATTCCAGTGAAACTGTCATCTTGGAAAGCATCTCCCTGAAATTCAGCTGGCCACATTAGGTCACTTTGGGGCATACATCATGGGGCAATTTTAGGGTTCTATCCTGAAGAAACTCAAAAGCCCTCTTCAGAAATAGTAGGAATCTGGCTGACAAATTTCCATTTTGATTATAACCAGACAACTTTCAGTTTCTATTAGAAAAGACTTGAAGTAAGTTTAACATTTGGATTGTGGAACCTTCCGTGGGCAAACAGTGTCTATGACAGCTGAATTTTATTCGTCTATAGTGTGAGCCACAGTCCATCTGGGATACTGGGGCTTTTACCCAGAGCCACTATGTCAGTTGAATCTCATGGCCACAAAATATTGAGACAAAGATCTTAAAAGGCAAATTACCATATAATGAGCATGCATGACAAGAGCATAATATCATTAAATCTGTGTCCTAGGATGCTAACTATAGGGCATCTGGACTATATTAGTTCCCCATGGGGCTCAGAAAGAAAGGAATGCCAAACAGGTAAATTGTGATAAGAGGTCAGGCTGGAAGGAAAAGTCTGAAATTTGAAAGAAAATCTGGAAAAGAGACATCCAGATGGAGCTTAGTGTGAAACACTGGAAAGGCAAGGATGGCCTCCCAATCCTGAAAAATGCCTTTCCTTCAAACAGAAAGGTGAATGAAAGCATATTTCCCTTAAAAACTAAAAATAAACCAGCTATACAAAATTTTTTTCTTAGAACTGGACCTGTTCTTACTCCTAGGACTTTAGCAAATGTTGCATCCAAGGAACCAAGGAAAGTCAAGAGGCACAAGATAGTTCAGGTGAGCAGGACACTTGGCAACTTTACAAGACGTATTTATATGCTGAATATACTAAAACTTACCAATTCTATTTTATTGTGCCATCCTTCCTATGCCCCAACACAAACACCCACAGTGAAACTTAGAGTCTATTCACTGATTTATCTTTATAGAACTAATTCTACTTCAATTTGTTGTCATCCTTTGCATAACGGAATACACTCCTCTACTCCATTTTTTAGAACAAACAAACAAAAATGATTCTAAGTACTATATAAGGAAATATTTCTAGGCTAATGAGAACTCCATTGGTTTACAAACCTATGAGTTGTTTCTAAGCAAAATTCAGTTCAGCTATACTATGCTTAAGAGAGAACAACAAAAGCCACAAATAAAAAAACTTGCCTAATCTAATCGACAATTATCAAAACTTAAGGAAAAATAGGGAAGGATTGAAGAAAGAAGTGATTTTTGGTTTTGTTTTTGTTTTTTTCCAAACACCTAGAAGGGCATAACACTGTAGCATCTCAAAGGCTTGAACACCAGCTCCCTGATAGAATTTACAGTTGCTCTTCATTCATCAGCCTCAAGTCTCTTTTTTCCCAGTACAAACTCCTTTTTTTTTTTTTTTTTTGAGATGGAGTCTCGCTCTGTCGCCCAGGTTGGAGCCCAGTGGCCTGATCTCCACTCACTGCAAGATCCACCTCCTGGATTCACGCCATTCTCCTGCCTCAGCCTCCCAAGTAGCTGGGACTACAGGCGCCCGCCACCATGCCTGGCTAAATTTTTTGTATTTTTAGTAGAGACTGGGTTTCACTGTGTTAGCCAGGATGGTCTCGATCTCCTGACCTCGTGATCCGCCCACCTTGGCATCCCAAAGTGCTGGGATTACAGGCGTGAGCCACTGTGCCCGGCCTTTTTTTTTTTTTTTTTTTTTTTTTAATTCTTACAACAGAATCTCTCACTTGCCATGGAATGGTCAGTGCCCTCTGTCCTCTCAAAGCAAGTATAGCCGTTTTTGCTGAAACCTCAGAAGTTTTATGTTTGTAGCCAAGAAAACTAGGAACTTTGCAGTTAATCTTTCCATGATAGTCAGTTAACCTCACTGTCCACCAATCCACTCCACCAAAACTTCTAGCTAAAAATTCATCACAACATGAAAACCATAGTGCCCTGAATTAAACTATAACTTTCCATTTATTTAATATAAAAATCTGAGAATGAAAGAATGAAGGGAAAAAAAGGCTTTAAAATACTTCCAAACCAGCACAAATGAATCTGAGAGGTTCTTCGACCTCAAGAGCCAATAAGCCTATTACTATGAAAGCTAAATGAAAATATTAAATCTCTATAAATAAATTGTATTTGCTATGGGAACCATCCGTATTTTCAGAATTCCATAATAAAAAAATCTAAAGTTGATGACCACAGAACAACCATATTGAATATCAAAAATTTAATTAAAGAATTTCATAGCTACAAATTATCTGGTAAAATTCCACCTGCACCTCTCCTTCCAAGTTAAACCCATCATTTTTTTATTATGAATTTGAAAACCTACAAAGAAAGAAAAGTGCAGCAAAGTAAGGGAAGTGTGAGTATGAAAAATGTGCCAGTATCCCACACCAGTTTCTGCTTTCTGGAGTCAATTTCAGAAAAGTCTCCTGGGAGTGAAGGGAGGGAGGTAAATTAACAGCTTTTGGAAAGTGAAGAGACTTGCTACAGACTCTGGGAAAAGATGGTCACCCCTACTACTGTATCCAAATAGTCCTGGGAGCTGCCTTGTAAATCCCTGTGCAGTGAAGCAATGCCTCTCATTCCAAATGCAACCCAGAGCCATGGAGAGTGGAAAACAGGTTTCCAGTTTTTAATAGAGACTTCTATGACTATCATAGTTTCACAAAATAAACTCTGAAGTAGACAGGGATGGTAGACAGGCATGAGGTGGCACTGGGACATGGAGTGGATCATGCCTGGCTTGCTCACACACTGGGAACCAGCACAAAGTAAATGTATGTGGGGCTGTGAAACAGGAGAGAGGCAGTGGTGCTTCAGATCACAGGGCCTTTAGAAACTCTCCAATGGGAAGCGCCTTTTATTTTTTCTTTCTTTTGTTTTTTGTAGTAGTAAACCTACAAAAGGAAATAATATGATACGGCCTTTTTATTTGAATAGTAAAAATTTTAAATGGGTTTTAAAAGCTTATTAACACATAGATAAAATCACTGATATAATATCAAAATGATTGTAGTAGAATAATACATAAAAATTGCATTTTAAAGGTTTTATGTTAGGCTTAATCTCTCTGAGAGCAAAAGTTGTTTCTTTATTTCTCTGTAACATCTAATATCTTGGTTCTCATAATCACCCAATAAGCATTTATTATCTCTATTATTATTACATAATAATTTTCTTTGAGATGGAGTTTTGCTCTTGTTGCCCAGGCTGGAGCTCAATGGCACGATCTCAGCTCACTGCAACCTCCACCTTCCGGGTTCAAGCGATTCTCCTGCCTCAGTTTCCCAAGTAGCTGGGAGCCGGGATTACAGGCATGCGCCACCATGCCCAGCTAATTTTGCATTTTTAGCAGAGATGGGCTTTCACCATGTTGGTCAAGCTGTTCTCAAACTCCTGACCTCAGGTGATCCACCTGGCTTGGCCTCCCAAAGTGCTGGGATTACAGGTGTGAGCCACCGTGCCCAGCCTGTTATTATTAAATAGTAATCTAATAATATTCATCTACCAAATTAATGAGTTCCTATTATTAGTTTGGAGTCATGCTATCATGTAGGTGTTAGATAGATAGACAGATAGATAGATAGATAGATAGATAGATAGATAGATAGATAGATAGTATTCATCATAATTATTTGAAGTATCATCCCAATTTGATAGATGAAGAAACTGTAACACAGAGAAATCAAAAAAATTGCCCAAGAATATGCAAATACAATTTGCAAAACCTAAATTTGAATTCAGATCACTCATACTTCAGTGAACAAATTGTGGAAAAAATTTTTCTAGATTTTCCCAAATAGTACTCAATTGGCATTTATGCATGGGTGGATCTAAAATGTAAAATGACTTCATGACATAGTCCCTATCTCCCAGGAAACTTATTCTTGGTTAACACCAACACACTTGCAACATAAGGACCATCCCTTGAAAGGAAAGGGGATATTTATTGCAGATAAGAATCTCTTAGTTTCTTAGAGGACACAAGATTTGAAATAGAACTTGGAGGAAAATATCAATAGGCAGAGCGAACATAAAAAGAGAAGCACAGAAGTACCTAAATCACAAAAGTTAGATGTGAGAACAGTAAAAAGTTAGGTCTGAAGTAAAAAAGGATGCTGCATGGTGTGCAGCAATCAACAGTGTTAAGGACAATAATGGAAATCATAGTAGTTGTTTAGACAGAGTGGAAGAGAACATGAGCAGTCTTGCAAGGCAGCTGGATACTCTTGGCACTCTTAGGTTAAAAAAAAGTCACACAGAAGTAAGGTCAATATAATGTGTTAAGTGTGATGCAATAGTCAATGGCAGCTCAGAATAAATTGTTAAAGTGGAGAGTGACATTATAAACATGGGACTTAGAAAGACTAATCTGGTGGGAATATGTAAAATGGATTAATGGAAAGAAAGCATTCTCAGTATGGTATGGTTCCTGCATGGCAGAGGTGTACTGAATGTTGTGAGATGGCCAGAGGAGCACTTAGCTCAACTAAAGAGAGAATGTCAGTTCTGAGTGGAATCTGGACAGTAGAGAATAAAAGGGGATAGAGAGAGAATGAGAGAGTTTGCGTGTGTCTGTGTGTGTTGGGGGTGGGAGCCTCAAGCAATTCCTTATTTTGAGGCTGAGAATGATAGCTGATGCGACTAAAACTCAGAAATGGGCTAGATCAGCAGGGTCTTGTATGTCACACTAAGAAGGCTGGACCTTATTCTTTCTACAAGTCATGGGACCCAGTGAAAGTTGTTAAGGAAGATAAAGACAAAATTAGATATTAGTTTTATATCACACTAGCAACAGAGGGCACCAATATATGTGTTTGTTGGAAAGTAGACACATGAGAGGCAAGGAGATGAATTTAGATGCTTATCACAGTAACCGAGGGACAGATGATGAGGACCTAAACTGAGGCATTTGTAGTAGGGATGGATAAGATGTACACTTGAGAAATATTTAGCAGGTAAAATGGTAGATCTTAGTGAATGATTGGAATTGTACTGGTTGAATGACTGAATGACCAGGTAGCATCATATTGCCATTAACTGGCATAAGGGGGACTACTAAGAAAAATGACTAAGTCTTGAATGGAAGCCAATAAATTGGGTTTTGGATACACTGAACTTGAAGTGGTTGTAGGCTGCCTTAGGGACAGTTGAATATATATATATATTTATCTGAAGTTCACATGAAAGATTGGGGTTGAAGAGATTTTATAATTATCAGCATTCAGCTGTTAAACAAAACCCTTAATTCTAGATGGCCTAGGAAGAGAATATCCAGAGAGAACCAATGAACTAAATCCTGTAAGAAGAGTAAAATGCTAAAGGAAAAGAGAAGAAGGAGCCCGTGGGTGAAGCTGAGAGGGAAAGGTCAGGGAGGTGGAGGAAGAACCTTCAGAGAGTAGCATTTTAGGAAAGCTGGAGTGGTCAATGGTCTCCAATAAAGGAGAAAGACCTGATAAGATAAGATAAGATTAAAAGGGACCTTTGGAACATCATACATTTTAATCCTCACCATGCTAGACCAGCTTAAGTGGAAGGAGAGGCCAAGTGAGGGCATAGGAGGCAGAGACAGAGAACTGCACGGCTCCTTTTAAAGCAGCTGGGCTAAGAATAAAGACTGGGTGGGAGGTAGACACAGGCTGTGGGAGAGAGTTGAACTTGTTTACAAGCTAAAGGAAAAGAGCAGATAGAAAGGAAGTGACTGAAGTTATAGAAGAGAGCACGACTGATGGAACAAGTTCCCCAAGGAGATGGAGAACAAATAAAACACAAAATAACAAATCCACGAGGTGCTTCAAAACAATTCAAAGATTTGGTGAAAGCAAAAAAATACACTACTAGGGTTTATATTTGTGGTCAGTGAAATAGATTGTAATGTCACTTACAGTGTCTCATTTAAGTACTCTAAAGTTACTTTTAGGTAAATTTCTTAAATGATCCTCCTAAGAATCCCACCAGATGACAAAGGTGTGTACTATTTGCGATGAGGACACAAATTTCCAGTGAGGTTAAGGACCCTCTGCAGGTAGCAAAACTGCTAAATAGAACAAGGACCAGAACCCAGATGTTCTCTCACATGATGGCTGGACCAAGCTTTATTATACTTGTTATACTACATAGACTACAACAAGGCTATGATGCTTATGTTGCAAGTCTGGGCTGGCCGAGGGCGGAACCAGCTCCCTCTGCTTGAGGGGAGGTTTTCCACCAAGAATATAGTTTGTTGCCATCTTAAAGCTGAATTCACAATTCTGATTGGACATCGCAAAAATAAAAGGTAAAAAGGGATACAAAACTGTGAGACTGTCTTTCCTCCTTCCTAGTCCTAAACTTTAAAAAAAAAAAAAAAAAAAGCATGTAAACATTTTTGAGTTTGAACATAACACCAGAAGGCTATAGGAACGAAGCTTGATTCATTAATTAATATTAATTAATTAATATTGTTAACATTTTTCCTTTTTGTTGAGACACAGTCTCGCTTTGTTGCCTAGCCTGGAGTGCAGTGGCATGATCTCGGCTCACTGCAGCCTCCGCCTCCCAGGTTCAAGTGATTCCCCTGCCTCAGCCTCCCAAGTAGCTGGAATTACAGGCACCCACCACCACACCCGGATAATTTTTTTTGTATTTTTAGTAGAGATGGGGTTTCACCATGATGGTTAGACTGGTCTCAAACTCCTGACCTCAGGTGATCTGCCCACCTCAGCCTCCCAAAGTGCTGAGATTACAGGAGTGAGCCATGCACCCGGCCTCTATCTTCTCTGCAGAAGGCAAGATTTAGATAGGAATAATCTTGCTTTATTGTAATTTCCCTTATACATTGTTTTTTAGTGAATATTTTAGTATAAGATGAAGCCATCTTGATTTATTTGAAGGGTTTAGTTTTTAAAACATTGATAAAACAAAATAAAAGCCTTAAGGTTGCCAATATGGTCACACCTTTAAAGCAAAATTTTCTATAGGATACACTACTTCCCATGCAAATGCCAAGAGTAAATAGTGTTTTAAATATTGAATATCACAGCTCATTCATCTTACATAAAATTTAGGTAAATATATATGAAATTTATATGGAAATAAATTTAAAGGAACACTAGATTATCAGTATCTTATTTCATTCAGACTCTAAAAGCCTACCCAAGCTGTGACTTTTAGTTACATGAAAAGTTCAAAGACTTCATATTTATCAGTAAGTTGATAATGTCTCATGTTACATTTTCAGTGGAAATTCTAGTTTCATGGATATAAATAATAAAAATATTAAATCAAGGAATATCTTTATATAACTCTAAGATGTGTCTTATATAAACTTGTGTAACTTGCCCAAATTTATACAATAGATCAATTAATAATTAACACTTCCAGTCTTTTCCCCCACCCGTACTATATCTTTTATGTGTAAATCTAAGCTTTTCAATGTTGTGATCTCAGAGAGGCAAATCAGATTAAAAATGAGCTGATCCACATCCATACATTTTAAGAATGCCACGTAAGGCCAGGTGATGATGCATTAATCATTTTTGAAATCAGAGAAAACTGTATGATTTTTAAAAATTACATTCTGTGGCCACAGATTGACATGATTCCAATCTTCTAATTTCCAGCTTCTTAAAACAAAGCTTCCTCTTTCTGGTTTTGCCTCACAGCCTGCATTAGGTACCTGTCTAGAATGATGAACGCAATGAATTTCAGGCCTGTAGTGATACTGCTGAAAGTGTGAAGAGCAGACAGTAAGAGAGAGGAAATATTGAAAATGAAAAACATACATTCACCTGGAAACACGTTTGAGCGACATGTGTCTTCTGCATAGTAGAATGATGCGCCTAATCCACCATGAGGGGGATTTGGGCCTTGAGTTTTGGTTTTTTTTTCCAGAAGTGATGGTGAATTTGCAATAGTTTATCTACAAACTTCAACTAAGCAGCCTTATAAGTAAAATGAATAATCAGAATAGCAAGTTATTACCAAAATCTTAATGTGTAGCCTTGGAACATAAAAGCCAACAGGTCCACAACAAGATTGAGAGTGTAAGTCAAATATTTAATACAGTGGTTTACCAATGTAAATCAGAGTCACCTGGAGAGCTCTAAAAACATACAGATGCCCAGACCCCATCCAAACCTCCTAGATATTTGGAAAGTAGGGGGGGTCTAGAATCTGTATTAGTCACAAGATCTTAGGTGATTCTTTATACCATTTTTTATCAACATTGATCTCTGACTTGCTTACCAACTACCCTACAGCGCCATGGTCCAAGTATACCTTGTGTTAGTCAATATCAAAAATTTACTAAATCTCTGAATCTACCAATGTACATATGTAGAAAGAGATACACTCTTCAAACTAAAGCTTCAGTTTAGTTTGAAAAAAAGTTATAGGTGTCAAAATTTATCTAAAGACAGGAAGCAAAGAAAATGTAGCCTGATATTTATGTGACATTCAGTCTTCTTGGCTTCACAGTCTACTTAGAAATAAACAATAACCAAGGTGGATCTAGTCACACAACTATGTTTTGTCCATTGAAACCGTAGGATCTAGACCACTAAAAGTAGCTGACATTTTTGCTCACTGAGGTAGGGACCATAAAACTCCCAATAGTGGTGCTTCCTTATATCCCTCATAGCAGAACTCAATTCCATAGAGTATATTGCCAGCACCACCCAGGTAAAGGCTACATTTCCTAGTCCCTCTTGAAATTTTGTGTGACCATATGACTAAATTCTGGCCAACTATAAGTAAGTTTAAATGTCATGAAGACTTTAAAGTCTTCAAAAAAGGGAGCAGGGTGGGGAATGGCTCACAGTTTTTGTTTCCCATCCTCTATCCACATGCCTAGAAAGTACATGCAATGGCTGGAGCTTCAGCAGCCATTTAGGACCATAAAAATAGATTTTAAAAAATACCTAAAGATATGGGAGTCAGGAGAGGTAGAAAAAACCTCAGTCCCTGATGACTCTGTGGAGCCAATATTCCAGCCTTTCCCTACCTGCTTAAAAGCATTTCTTTATATTTAAAAAAGAAAAGCTTTCTTTTTTTTTTTTTTTTTTTTTGAGACAGAGTCTCACTCTGTCACCGAGACTGGAGTGCAGTGGCACAATCTCTGCTCACTGCAACCTCTGCCTCCCGGGTTCAAGTGACGCTCATGCCTCAGTCTCCTGAGTAGCTGGGACTATAGGGATGTGCCTCCACACCTACCTAATTTTTGTATTTTGGGTAGAGATGGAGTTTCACCATGTTGGCCAGGCTGGTCTCGAACTCCTGACCTCAAGTGATCCGCTCACCTCGGCCTCCCAAAGTGCTGGGATTACAGGCATGAGCCACTGTGCCCGGCCAGAAAACCCTTTTGTGTTTGTTTAAACTACTGCATTCTGCTACATGTACCCACTATCAAAGTCTGAATGTCCTACATGTTTCATAGCATGTATTTCAACGGTAATGAGTTTAAAACAATTTATGAGTAAACATGTATCTTAAGCTATGTATACATATTCTGTACCTTCTTTAAAATGATGTCATCCAAATACTACTGAGTGTTAACTATCTGCTTCTTCATATTTGTATCATAACAATGAGATGAATGGCAGACATATCATAAAAATGCAAGAGACCATGACATATAAGACATATAAGTCTGTGAGTCCTTCATCTCTCAGTAATCAAAAGTCAGCTTGGGTCTACGAGGATATCAGTGTAGGATTGCAACATGATGGCCATGAGCCAAATATATGCTCAGATAAATTTTATTTGGCATATGCAATATCTTCTGAAAATGTTAATTCTGAATGCCTTAAAGTGGGCATGCACCTTCAGTTCTCCATAGGCCCCATCATCACCTGTTGATGTACAAACACTGGTTTGCTTCACTTGTTTATATTACCTGCCTGGCCTCTGAAAGCATTGAAGTTTACAGTATTTGGAAACAAAATGATACATTTCTGCACCTTCCCTTCTCCATTGCTTGTCCCATGTTGAATACAGTGATTCATAACAAAGATTATTTTCTAAAATTAAGTATGCCTACTTCTAATAACAAGAATATATATAGCTCACTAGATGCTAGGCATTAACTTAGGAATATAAACTATACTGTAAATGCTCTAGCATTTTCCTTAACACAAATGTGGAATCTTTCAAAGACCACCGCCCCCATGCACACATACTCTCTCACCACACGCACACACACACACACAGACTCTCTTTAAAAGCTGATTTTGTCATTTTAACTCCCTGATTTTTCACACACACACATACACCCACACAAACTCTTTAAAAGCTGATTTTTTTCATTTTAACTCCCTAATTTTTGTTACATTAGTTTTAACTAAGGTCAGCCCAACTCCCAAACTTTCTCCTTTCAGTTTCTTATAAATTTAAAAAACCAAATCAGTTCTTAAAACTCAGTGAGAATGGAACTGAATTTTGGCTTAAAATGCCTAAAACTTTATTTATTTACTTTTATCTTCTCATTCATGTGTTTCTATCAGGCAGGCACACTCTGATTATATTTTACATTTCTGGTAAATAACCACAATCAAGTAAAAGGAAATATACCCTGAAGTCATAAAAAGAAAGGAAAAATAAAAACTTATTAATATGCACTTACATGCAAAAACAGATCTCCACATTTCCAAGAAGACATATTTGTACAAAATGTAAATATCATATTATGTGACTGTTATAGATAAAACTTGAAAAATGTACTTGCTTTTCATGTGTGCCTTAGATATTTCTTTAACTTAAAGCATCAGTCTAAGCTTACTCTTTCCCAAACTCAAAATCAAATGGAGTTTCTAAATTATGACATCTTTATTAAGCTTGTGATAGGCCTGAACAGGGAAAAGAAAGTATTGCCAAGTATCCATACAATATCAACTTAAACCAAAATATGCATGGTAAGTAAGTACAATACAAGTTAAGTAGTTCTGAATGTACTATATTCTGGAATTATTTTCTCTGTTATCTTTGATTAGGGCAGTGATGACTTTCTTTTGCTGTTGAATTTTTATCACTTATATTCTCTTGAGAAATAAAATACTGGAATTTTTACAACACATATGCAAGCAATTACACATTCTGTAAAATCTGATGTTTGGAATTCCATTTTCTGTGCTGTTTGGTTATACTGGTCAGGGGTGGGCACTGGGGTTGGATTGAAGTTGGGGACTTTTTTGCACCAAGCATCACATTCCTTACATTTATGTCAATTACTATTAAGAAAAACTATCTGCTCATTTTTCGAAAACACCTACAGAGTAATTATAACTATTTGGGAATGTCTTTTAAAATATGGCCTATTTCATGTACCTTGTGAAACATTCCTTTCATTTATTCACATATTCAATTATTTCCATACTTTATTAAAGTACTTTATTTATTTTAACATAAATTAACAAAGAAAGTGGTATTAAAGGTTTTAAATTAAAGTTGGTTGTTTTGGTGGGGTAGGAGAGTAAACTGTTCTTTTTAGAGTCAAATTTTCAATTTCTATTGTAATTTTTCTGTATTTTTCTCCTCCTGTTTTCTTACTTCTACTTTCTATTCAGTTATTTTTGCCACCCTTCCAAACAACACGTGCTTTTCATGCCATTACAAAGAAACTCAAAAGTTTTTACCTTTTACAAATTACCTCATATTTTAAAAACATAAAATGTAACATAAAAAGTTCCAAGTCTTAGAAAGTGCCCCCTCTATGGGACTCCTGACAGACTGTTGGATATTCATCTACAAATTCGTATTTTCACTTTTTAAACTTTTTAGAACTTCTGATCTCTAGATTAATTTTATAAAGTTTTTGAAAGCAAAAACACACAGAAGCAGATAATTGTATTAAAACGATAGATATACACATAGTATATATACATATATACTTGTATGTATGTGTCTATATATGAAAGTAATAGAAAAGGTTAATGAATGCCCAAAGTTTTAAAAGCCTGAGTTTGATGTTAAATGGTTGAGTTGATGAGAATCTATGGTGGCTTATTTTAAAAGAGTACACGTCTGTATTTGAAACTGCAACCCTCAAGAGTAAAGATTTAATAGAGGAATCAACTTAAATATTTTCTTATATACTATAACAGCTATGCATTTTTGCTTAACCATACCGTATAACCCAACTGTAACATAAGAAAATTGCATAGGAAAAAAATTTGGTCACCAGGCAAGATTTATCTTAAAAAAAAAAAAAAAAGCTTGTGTCTAAGGGGTAATGTCCATGCAAATATTCCATGCCAAATAAGATATATATAAGGCATGCTGATTTCCTGCCTTCCGCCATCCAACCGGGAACCACCACTGTCCTATTAATCAAGCCAGTAGGGTGGGAAAATACCACTGTTTAAGAAATCTGGCTTCTATCAGCCTCTGTCATGGAGAAACAAACGAGACTGCCTCCCAGCAAGCAAAAGTGATCACATTTTCACAAATGAAAATGGTAAAAAGAAGTGTAAATTGTTAAAGAGGAAAGAATGAGGAGCCAAAGACAAAGAAAAATTAGAGCTATCAGAGTTGCTGTAGAGGTTTTTCTAAACAAAGAATTTTATGAAGCAGCTGAAGTTCAGTACAAAAAGACTCCACCCTACCCAGCTTCTGCCGCGACTTTTCCTTGCTCTGAAAACTCCAGCCCACAGAACAGAGCTCCTCTAACTAAAATGCCTTTAGTGCTCCGTTTTAAGCATTCGCTCTTTTCTTCTTTCAAACTTCCCACTCTCACACTGAGGCAAAAGGACTTATTGTAGGCTTTCCCAGAAAAATTTAGTAGTGTACTCTCTCCAACGGCAGATCTAGAAGCTCCGGATTTACTAACATCCCAATTGTCTTTCAAGTCGTTTTCCAGGTGCAAATCCGTCAGCCCCCTTCTCAGACTTCAAACCAGAACCTCCTCTTCACGCTCTTCCTGAGGCTTAACATTCCACCTATTTCCCAAACCGTGCAATAAACACTAAAGCAAAGCAAATGGCAAACTCACCATCCTCGCCTTCTTCCTGGGCTTTTATTGAGACAAATTGCCCTAATAAAACAGTAAGAATGAGGAGAGGTCTTGCTTCCGCCCAGTTTGCCATCATGTCTAAATATTAGACATGTGGGTTCTCCTGAGAGTGAAAAGTAGATTCTGAGGTTATTGTAGCACCATGAAGTCAGCTGTGGGCTCTTCTTTCAGCACCAGCCCCAGGGCAGCCTCTGCAAACCCCCTTTTTCAGCACCAGCTCCAGCACAGTCTGCGAAAACTTTTTTCAAGCGATGCAGCTTTAAATAGGAAGAATGCTGCCTCCACTTCTTTTCCTGCCCCTTTTCAGCTTGTTCAGGCTCATAACTATCCAGTGTCTGCCAAGCAACGGTCTGATTGATGGTAAACAACCAAATCAGAACACGCGTCTCTGTGCCTGAACTTTCCCTATTTCATTTAACTTTTAAGCATAGATGGGGCTTAATAACAGAAACAAACATTTGTTTCTCTTTTCTTTTATTTTTTAAGAAAGGCTGTTAGAAGGGTTCTATTTTCCCCTCCCTAACCCTTCCCCCCAGACACACACCCTTTAACTTTTCCCCTATAAGCTGAAAAAGACATTCTGAAGAAAATCCAGTCGTTTCGCCTAGTTTTTTTTTTTTATATTTAGATAATTCAAGACTCTCTTCTCCACCTTAAATCTTTAAAGAATCACATTTTAACCCTTTCTTTTGACTGAATAGGGAGTATTCTTATCCCCTTCTCAGATTCGGTTTCTTTTCCCATACTCTGGAAGGGGATTATTAGAATGTTCCCCAGGTAAAATCCAGGTGAGAAAATCATTTTGAATAAATGAATTTGTGATACGTTGTAATCTGAATTAAGAAGGCAGGTCCTTTCCTAATTTCTCCACATCTCTTGTTAAGGGGCCACATCTTCAGGTTCCTCTTGTCCCGGAGAGTTTTACTATGTTGAAAAATAGTCTACTAAGCAGTGCAGAGGAATGGGAAGTACTCTACCTTTGGATGAAAAAAGGCTGGTTTCTGCCTTTTGTGAGTGGTTCTGCCACTCAACAATTTTGTAAGTGTGCACATAGTCCTTTATCTCTGTGCACTCCAGTTTTCTCATTTGAGAAAAGGGCTTTACCCTGACCAGTGTACAGGGTTTAGTGACACTAAAATGAGTAATGTATTATTAATGAAGTTCCAAATTGCAAAGAGCTACATAAAAGTAGATGGTTGTATTATTAACTCTAAGCCAGCTTTGCAGGCAATATGATAGCCCCAGTTGCACAGGCATTTTAAGGACAATTATTGATGAACTTTTGTGCCACCCTCACACTTGCCAAGATCTTAATGACCTCAGAGAGTTCTATATAATCTAATGTATTTGCCATCTTGAGTCTCCCTAGAATCAGAATGGATGTTCCATACAATACGAATGAGTCAATTGTTTATAATTATTCGGCAACAGGTACCTTGCACTGTGCTAAGCGCTGGGCAGAAAGGATGACATAAAAGAAATAAAAGACATACCCATTACCCTCAAGGAACATATGTAGGTGTTGAGAAACTAAATTTACAGGAAATAAAGATATATAAGCCAGAGCATTAAATATGTGAGGAATGCATTAAGCTCAGAGAGAGGAGAAATTATAAAATGAGATTAGGCAATAAGACATTATTATTACTTTTCTTAATAGAAGAAATCCAAGAACCTTTGCATTTTAGCTTTGGAACTAGACCTCCAGTGGAGGTCAACTTTCCTGGTCATTTCCAGCTTTCTAACCCTATACCCCTCTTTTATCTTTTCATTTAGACATGTACCATTTCAATGACTTCTGTCACCACCACACTGTTCTCAGGGGTGCCCTTCCACTTAATGAATGGGCCAAGTAAGGAATTCTTTCTAGAATATCTGAGAGAGGCTAGGACTTAAAATCCACCTGACTATATATTCAAAGATAACAGGAAGATAAGTAAATGTGGGGGGAAGGAATTATTAACCTTTCTCTGAGCTTGCCAGTCCTATTCCACCATGAGGCAATTTTAGACCAATACCACCCTGATACCAAAGGGTTGCCACCATTTTCAGGCACCTTGTGCAGCACTTTTACTGAAGTGCAAGACGACAGACATTTATGGAGAATCTACAACTCTCAGAACCTATGCTGGAGATACAGCAATGATTAGATAAGATTGCAGGACTTGTAGCAGAGTCAGTGTATGGAACACTCAGTGGCTGCTCAGATCAGTAGTTTAGTATCT
>NW_012101399.1:5417338-5422471 GCF_000951045.1 Mandrillus leucophaeus | reverse complement strand
GGGTTCTATTTTCCCCTCCCTAACCCTTCCCCCCAGACACACACCCTTTAACTTTTCCCCTATAAGCTGAAAAAGACATTCTGAAGAAAATCCAGTCGTTTCGCCTAGTTTTTTTTTTTTTATATTTAGATAATTCAAGACTCTCTTCTCCACCTTAAATCTTTAAAGAATCACATTTTAACCCTTTCTTTTGACTGAATAGGGAGTATTCTTATCCCCTTCTCAGATTCGGTTTCTTTTCCCATACTCTGGAAGGGGATTATTAGAATGTTCCCCAGGTAAAATCCAGGTGAGAAAACCATTTTGAATAAATGAATTTGTGATACGTTGTAATCTGAATTAAGAAGGCAGGTCCTTTCCTAATTTCTCCACATCTCTTGTTAAGGGGCCACATCTTCAGGTTCCTCTTGTCCCGGAGAGTTTTACTATGTTGAAAAATAGTCTACTAAGCAGTGCAGAGGAATGGGAAGTACTCTACCTTTGGATGAAAAAAGGCTGGTTTCTGCCTTTTGTGAGTGGTTCTGCCACTCAACAATTTTGTAAGTGTGCACATAGTCCTTTATCTCTGTGCACTCCAGTTTTCTCATTTGAGAAAAGGGCTTTACCCTGACCAGTGTACAGGGTTTAGTGACACTAAAATGAGTAATGTATTATTAATGAAGTTCCAAATTGCAAAGAGCTACATAAAAGTAGATGGTTGTATTATTAACTCTAAGCCAGCTTTGCAGGCAATATGATAGCCCCAGTTGCACAGGCATTTTAAGGACAATTATTGATGAACTTTTGTGCCACCCTCACACTTGCCAAGATCTTAATGACCTCAGAGAGTTCTATATAATCTAATGTATTTGCCATCTTGAGTCTCCCTAGAATCAGAATGGATGTTCCATACAATACGAATGAGTCAATTGTTTATAATTATTCGGCAACAGGTACCTTGCACTGTGCTAAGCGCTGGGCAGAAAGGATGACATAAAAGAAATAAAAGACATACCCATTACCCTCAAGGAACATATGTAGGTGTTGAGAAACTAAATTTACAGGAAATAAAGATATATAAGCCAGAGCATTAAATATGTGAGGAATGCATTAAGCTCAGAGAGAGGAGAAATTATAAAATGAGATTAGGCAATAAGACATTATTATTACTTTTCTTAATAGAAGAAATCCAAGAACCTTTGCATTTTAGCTTTGGAACTAGACCTCCAGTGGAGGTCAACTTTCCTGGTCATTTCCAGCTTTCTAACCCTATACCCCTCTTTTATCTTTTCATTTAGACATGTCCCATTTCAGTGACTTCTGTCACCACCACGCTGTTCTCAGGGGTGCCCTTCCACTTAATGAATGGGCCAAGTAAGGAATTCTTTCTAGAATATCTGAGAGAGGCTAGGACTTAAAATCCACCTGACTATATATTCAAAGATAACAGGAAGATAAGTAAATGTGGGGGGAAGGAATTATTAACCTTTCTCTGAGCTTGCCAGTCCTATTCCACCATGAGGCAATTTTAGACCAATACCACCCTGATACCAAAGGGCTGCCACCATTTTCAGGCACCTTGTGCAGCACTTTTACTGAAGTGCAAGACGACAGACATTTATGGAGAATCTACAACTCTCAGAACCTATGCTGGAGATACAGCAATGATTAGATAAGATTGCAGGACTTGTAGCAGAGTCAGTGTATGGAACACTCAGTGGCTGCTCAGATCAGTAGTTTAGTATCTGTTTTCTGTTTGTTAATAAAGTTGTTTTAAATTTAACTATAAACATGGCTTACATAAGAAAGGTTAAAACCACCATACAGTCTCTGACGGTTGCCACCAGTTTCGGTCTCCTCTTCACCCTACTGAAAGCTCATGATATGACAGGGGCATAGCAAATATTTGTCAGAAGACCTGAGCTAAATAAATATTCCATATTGTCCTTGTGAACTCTTGAAATCTTAATGCAATCAAGTCATAAATAGCAAAATATTTTGCAACTTGGGCTTTTTCTCTATGTCTGGTTTTAGGGTCCCATATTACAATTTGGAAAAGACTAAAATACACACAGGTATTAACCAGGAATGTCTGTTTAATACATGTGGTTGAATTCAGAATAGAGGACAATGCCATTTCTTAGTCCTTAAAGAACTGATTATAGACCTCACTGCTGCAGTGGAGTACTCAGAAATCTGTCCCAATTCCAGTGAAGCCTATCCTAACAGTGTATATATGTGCTAGTGGGTGAATATTTTCCAATTCTCACAGCAACCCTGAAAGGTATTTATTATTTTTCTTAAATCATATATAGGCGATTATGGTTCAAAGATGTTTACTTGCTCAAGTTTGCTCACCTAATAAGCAGTAAATCTAGGGTTCCAGTTCAGTGATGTCTGACTCCAGAGTCAATGTGCTCACCCTTTTTTAGCTCTTTTTAGACCTACCTGACACTCAAACTTCTATTACCACCACACGTCCCCAGGAGAAGCCTACTTCCAATTAATGAATGGGCTGAGTAAGCACCAAAAACCACCCTTCAGCTACTTCTTTCTGGAATATATGAGAAAATCAGGACTTGTAAACCACCTTGCTAAACATTCAGTAAGAATAACAGAAAAACAAATAATAAAATCCAAAGGTTCTTGTATTTCTTCCACCAAGAAAAGTGATGATAATGCCTTACTTACCTAATCTCATTTTATAATCTTCCCTTTCTCTCAACTTCTGCTGAGCTTAATGCATGCCACACATATTTATATGCTCAGGCTTATAAGAAAAGTTGTCTCAGTGCCCTTTCAGGGTTGATCCCTCCCTCTGCACTCCTTATCCCATTTCTTCAAATCTCCTTGAAGATGTTACTCTGTCAGTGTCTCCTTCTCTCTTCTCTACCTTCCACCTTTCTTCTTCTGCTTGTACCTTTCCTATAGCCTGTAAACCTGTTCCTCACCAATAGCCGATCTTGAAAATAAAAAAAGAAGGGGAGATTTCCCTTAACCCCACATCTTCTGTGGTCTCTTTTTCCCTTCCACTCCTTCTTTCAGTAATCCTCCATCCTTGTATCAGGATCTTACTTCTAGCACTCTAGTATAGATTGCACTGCCAGAGACACCAACATCCTTTTGTTGATAAACCCAAAGATCTTTCTTCTTTCCCCTCCTAACAGTTGATATTCTGATTACTCCCTTAATACTGAATCTCTTTCCATTCACGGCTTCCCTGGTCTCACATACTCCTTTTATGCCTCCTGCTCTGCTAGTCAAACTTCCTTTTCTAATTCCTCTCAGAAAGTCATCTGTGCTCTCCAATCTTGTACTATCAGTTTTTTTTTTCCCTTGTTGCCCATTTACTAGGGGTATATTAACTATTAAATTAAATCCCTTGACTTTATTTCTGTTTACATGTTAATGACTCCCACTCAAGGCTTTCCTCCTGAGCTGCAGACCTATGTTTTTCAAGTGCCTCAATTAAAAATCTCCCACTGGAGAGGCATAAAACTCAGAATCCAAAATGAAACCATTATCTGCAATTGGTCTTTATACCAATTAACACTACCGCCATGATTTTAGTCCCAAAGATCTGAAATAGGGAAAGATACTCTTCATTTTCCCTCAACCTGCATCCTATTGTTCAGCAAGTCCTCTTGATTTTGTTATGCATTCTTTCATTCAGTTACTCCTCTTTTTAAGAAAGCTGACTCCCAGTTACCTACAAAATATAATAACATGAGTTTAAGATAATTATAATAATGCATGCCTACTTCTTGGTTCCAATCTTCTGCTTTCCTCTTGTTGTTTTATCCGGAGGAAACAGATTTTCCCAGACACATAAAGCAGTTTCACACCTCATAATTTTACTCAGGCTCTGACCTCTGCCTGAAATAACCACTTCCCTAGTCTAATTCACTCCCTCATTTAACAAATATTTATTGAGGGTCTATTATTTGTCAGGTTCTAATGAAGGCACTAAGGATATATAGCTGTGAACAACACAGACAAGGTCCCTGATTCCACACAGCTTACAACCTTGAGTGGAAAAACAGCAATAAACAAGTAGGCAAATATACAAACAAGGTGATCTTAGACAATTAAATGCCATGCAAGAAATAAATAGTTATTTTAGAGTTGCTCAGGAGTTGGTGGCAGAAGGGATGCTTCAATAGTGCTATTGGGAAATATGGCATTTTAAGGAAGCAACAGTGAACTTGAGACCTAAAATTCGAAAAAAAAATAAAATTATCACTGGAAAACAGAAAAGAAGGCATTTCAAGCTAAAGAAACAGCAAGTGGGAATGACCTGGACTGGTGTACGTGTTTTCTATTGCTGCCATAAAAATTACTACTGACTGTGGCATAAAACACTAATATATCATCTTACATTTCAGAAGGTCAGAAATCTGACATGGATCTCCTTGGGATAAAATCGAACTGTTAGCAGGGCTGCATTCCTTTTTGGGGTGCTTGGGGAAAATCCATTTCCTTGTTTTTTGAACTTTTAGAAGTTACCTGCATTCCTTGTTTTGTGGCCTCTTCTTCCATCTTCAAAGCCAGCAACATAGCATATTCCTGACATGTCTTTGTTGTCACATTTTTCCCTGACTACAAACTGGAAAGGACTTTTAAGGATCCATGTGACTACATTGGGCCTCTCTGGATATTCCAGGATAGTTTCCCTCATCTCAAAGTCTTTAATTACATCAGCCAAGTCCTTTCTGATGTGGTAAGGTAACACACTCACAGGTTCTAGGGATTAGGACATGAGGGCATCTTTGGGGTCTATTATTCTTTCCATACCATAGACAGAAATAAACTTTGATTATGTAAAAGTAGGCAGAAAGCCATTATGGCTAGCATGATATGATATAAGATCGGACATGAGGTTTATCATTAATTCCTTGTCGGTCATGGGGAAGAATTCAAATTTTTTTCCTAAATGCAATGAGAAATCAACAAAGCGTTGTTATACAAACAAATGGCATACTCTAATATGCTTCTTTTTTTTTTGCTTTTTGTTTTTGTTTTTGTTTTTTTTTTGAGACAGAGTATCACCTTGTCGCCTAGGCTGGAGTGGAATAGCGCAATCTCGGCTCACTGCAACCTCTGCCTCCCAGGTTCAAGCGATTCTCCTGCCTCAGCCTCCCAAGTAGCTGGGAT
>NW_012101399.1:5413694-5416108 GCF_000951045.1 Mandrillus leucophaeus | reverse complement strand
ATTAAGTACTTACTATGTGTCAAATACTGTGTTAGCACTTTATATGTATTACTCAATTTAATCCTAAAATTGACGCTGTGGGGTAAGTGCTATTATTTTTCGTATTCTACAGATGAGGAAGGAAATTGAGGCTAATAAAAAACTAATTTGCATCAAATTACACATCAAGGAATGACTATTAATAGATCCTGCCTTGAAATCCTGGCTGCACAGTTTTTTCTCTTAACAAGGAAGTTCAAAAAATTATGTGATGTTAATTTTCTTAGCTTAAGCTCCATCACTGCTTTTTAAAAAAATTACCTTATTGGGAAAATCACTCAAAATGTCATTATAATAATATATTTTCAAGGAAAACAAATGCATGTACCAATTAATTTAATTATCAATGCTATCTATATCCAAACTTTATAAATATGTTACCTCTATCTGAAAATCTCTGCTGAAAATATATCTTTAACATTTAGACATTATTAGAGATATTTCCTTTTTTGTATTAGAAATTTTTACCTTCATTTTAACATTCTTACGATATGAATTTTCATTTTAATCTGAATACTTATATTTTAGCTTAGTCATATTTTGAGAAAAGTTGGCATTTTACATTTTAGAATATTGTGCTGTCTCCTAAGGCATCAACCATTACATTTAGAGATTATGGAGAGTCTTGTGAGCCAAGATCATAAATAACATGAGAGCTTGGCTTGTGTAGCACTCTTCTCTTTACATACCATTCTAGCTCACACACACTCTTTGAGACTTACAGTGACCCAGTGATACGCACTAGATAGTCACTCCCATTTTATATTGAGATTCAGAGATACTAGGTGACTTGTCAGAAGTCACACAATATAATGAATGGCCTCATATATTGGTTTTCAAGACCTAGAACTCTATCCACTGTACCTTGATAATAAAACTGCAATTCAAATTTTATGAACTAGGAAGATAGCAGCAAAAACGTCTGCAGATATGTGGTGGTTATGAGTCAGACAGAGTCCAAATGCTGGCCCCGCCACTTACTACCTGGGGGATGACGAAAAAATCTTTTCTGCGTTTCAATTTCCTCATCTGAAAAATGGGGATAATAATATTTCCTACCTCATTGGTAATTGTTGTGAGTATTAAATGAGTTGAAATTTGTAAAACTCTTGAAACAATTTCTGGCATAGAGGTAATACTACATAAGTGCTGATTAAACAAAAATAAGAAACTGTTAGCGTTTCTTCTAAAAAACATATAATGTGTCATTAGTTTAAAATGTTACTATTAAAATTTACTCAAAGACCAAAAGCCCAGGCTCACTAGAAGGAAGTTTAATCATGTCCCACACTATGTTCCACTCACCTTCTCATTCTGTTGTGTTTGTGTTCTTTTATATTATGTTTATTGAGATGTGGTTTACATAATTTCATCTTTTTAGGTGTACAGTTCTTTGAGCAAATGTATACAATCATGTGACTGCCATTACAATTTATAGGACAGTTTCTTCACTGCAAAAAGTTCCACCATTTGGAGTCAAAGCCTTTCTTCCATTCCCATCCCTGGCACCATGGATCTGTTTTCCATTTCTTTAGTTTTGCCTTTCTACAATGTTACATAAATGAAATCACACCATATGTAGCCTTTTGTGCCTTATTCCAAGATTCATCCATGCTGTTGCATGTATAAGCAGTTCATTCCTTTCTTTAAAGCTTTTATGTTTACATTTTTAAAATTTATTTCCTCATTCTTAATCATTCATCCATCAGTTATTTTTTAAGCCTAATAAATCTTGAGACATGGATGATTGTTTGTATTGGAATAGACGATTTTCTGTAGCTAAATTGAGAGTCCATGAGTCAAGGCTTCCCCTGAGGGAAGCTTTTTAAATGGCAGGACTAGGCACAGGCTACAAAGGAGAAATTGTCCAGAAACGCAATGGCACCAAAGACCTCCTATACCAAATGAGTGTGCTATGCTCCACGTACTGCTTTTACAAAGTTAAAGGTCTATCTAAGTCTCAAGTTGTGTCTCAACAAATAAGGAGTCATTCAGCTCAACAGGATCTGAGTTCTAGCATTGTTCAGTTGACAATTATGTGGCGACCAGAGGTCTGGGAAACATGTCTTTTCTTGGTATGGAGAGGGCAGCACAGGGCAGGGAAGTCAAAGTGATATATTTTTTCATATTTAGTCCATCAGTATTTTGTTTAATACTTTAAAGACTCCTCTGTATTGGAAAAAACTATCTCTTCTACTCCTTCAGTAAAATTAATTCTGTTTTGCAGATTTATAGAATTTTCTGTCTTTGAGAGAAGATAAAAGGAGTTTTTTTTAAATAAACTGGCCCTTGAGAGAAAAAGAGTTTTATACAAATCTGCCATTTTAAGTGCCATTTCTGTTGTATTTTTGTGTACTGTATTTGAATGAAATAAT
>NW_012101399.1:5411970-5413044 GCF_000951045.1 Mandrillus leucophaeus | reverse complement strand
AATTCATTTGAATTAGAATTTCTATTTAAATATCTTCAAGTAATCAATGCATTCACATTGGTATAAATAACAAATATGGATTAAGAAAAGCTCTGACCACAGCAATTGAAGTCTTAATTATATATTAAAGTATGGTCAGTATATAGCCAAGTTTTTCAATGTCCTAAACATCACAAAGACCCATGCATTGATTATACTGCTTAGAAATCAGCAGCAATCCATATATTTGTCACTAATGACTATTTAATTAAAACATGTACATATCCATACATTAAAATACACATGCAAAGAAAATAGTTGGTGAAAGAGCAATTCATAAACTTGATTATCGCATCTACATAAATCTGAGTCCTTCTTGACACCCAAAGGTAAGAAAACCAAAGGCCCTATGAACACTTACTACAAAAAAGGGTACACAGTAAATACTAAATACACAGTAAATACTAAAGCAGGTTTCATTCACCAGTTGGAGATTGTACTATTTTAATGTTTTCTTAAAGTATGTGAGTGATATCATCTCATGAGATTTGGAGGAACACATGGATTTCATTTTGTTGTCTTAACAGAGACTTACTTTTGTTTTCTCTGGAATAACTGCAATCGGAAGATATTATTGGATGAGTGAGATTTTATAAATGTGCCTTGTCTTCCCTTTCAGCATCATCTTCACTTCCATAATTTTGTAATGAAAGCAACCTTGAAAATCCATAAATACAATACACAGCTAACACACTCAAGGGATATTTAGAACATGTGGCAATTTGTCTTCCTGTTAATTTACTTAAAAAAATCTATATACATTTATTTGTAAGAAGAATAAATAAAATAAAATAATTTTTATTTTATTAATTTTTGGCTTGTAATCAATCTCCAAGGCCCAGCAGTTGACTCCAGAAACCACAATGTACTTAATTTGCTAGATTTTTTTTTTTCTGTATTCTACTCAATTTTTATAAATCTGTTAAAAACTCTACAAATAATTTGGGACATTGAAATTATCAATAGCAGGAAGAATTAAGAAGTTACGGCTGGGCGCGGTGGCTCACACCTGTAATCCCAGCACTTTGGGAGGCC
>NW_012101399.1:5409568-5410634 GCF_000951045.1 Mandrillus leucophaeus | reverse complement strand
CCTCAGCCTCCCAAAGTGCTGGGATTACAGGCGTGAGCCAGCGCACCCAGCCCTAATATGCTAACTTTTAAAAGATCTGTATGGCATGTGAGAAATGTATTATGCAAAGGCAAAGATAGAAGCAGGGACACCAGTTAGAAGTACTTTTACTCCAAATGAGAAATAATGGAGTCCTAAAAAAGGACTGTGGAAATAGAAAGAAGCATAAAGATTCAGGATGTATTTTGGAAATAACATTTCTGACGGATTATGAAGAGCTAGGAAAAAATGAAAAATTGAGGAAGACACTTCTGCTGACTGAGTAGATGATACAGCTGGCAAAGCTCAACTATTGCCTCCCCTGACACACAGGTCTGCTTCTTCATAAAACCCACCAGCATGTTCTGTGTAGACCTCTATTAACATCACACTGTATTTACATGTCTGTTTCCCTTATCATATTGAAGCCTTCCTGAGATTAAAGACATTGTTGGGTCATTGTTTGCTCGATAGCTATTTGCTGAACATATATTGCTTGATAAGGAATCAATAGAAAATGATGATTGAATGACCATAAGACAAGTGGCAGTGAACATAAATAAATATAATTCCAAGGTGTCAATCCCAGAGAACTAGGAAAATGATTGTCCTAGAGAAAGAAATGTCTAAGCAAGGAGGAGAAACTAGTAACAGAGCAGGAAAGCGCAGAAATGATTAGGTGCATCTGTGCACATATGTGCTTTAAAATAGCAAACCACTTTTTTTTTTTTTTTTCTTAAGAGAGGGAGTCTCGCGCTCTCACTCAGGCTGGAGTGCAGTGGCACGATCACAGTTCACTGCATCCTCGAACTCCTGGGCTCAAGGGATCCTCTCACCTCAGGCTCCTGGGCACACACCTTCACAATCAGCTATTTTTTTTTTTACTTTTTTGTAGAGACGGGTCTCTCCATCTTGCACAGGCTGGTTTCGAATTCCTGGGCTCAACCAATCCTCCTGCCTTGGCCTCCCAAAGTGCTGGCATTACAGACATAAGCCACCTTGCCAAGCCAACAAACCACAATTTTTGAACAGAAAAAGACTGCATATT
>NW_012101399.1:5402911-5404921 GCF_000951045.1 Mandrillus leucophaeus | reverse complement strand
GTAGTCCCAGCTAGTTGGGAGGCTGAGGCACGAGAATCACTTGAACCTGGGAGGCAGAGATTGCAGTGAGCCAAGATTGCACTCTAGCCTGGGTGACTGAGCAAGACTCCATCTCAATAAATAAATAAATAAATAAATAAATCTTAACTGCAATAAATCTCAACCTTAACAATACTTTCATCTTTTAATGGTCTAGCCAGTATTTCAAGATAATTTATATATTTATCATTATACTTCAGAGTACTTTTATTTTTTATGATTTTACTAAGCTAATAAACTACTGAACTGTATTCTTCAGAATGCTGTGTCTTGAGGGAGGCACAGAGAGACATCAATAATATCCCCACATCTTTACTCTTGTAGGAAAAAAAAAAGCACTTCTACTACTCTGTATGGTTTTGTTTATTGTAGAACCACACCCATATCTTTGCTTCCAAAAGAAGACATAGCTCAAGAAAAAATGTGGATGGATCAGTAACCATACATAGATGTGAATTCTGCTTTTCACATAACAACCTCAACCTATCTTCCAAGCTCCTATCAAAGTAGTCATCTTTTTCAGCAGCCTGCGTCAACATAGCAGAGAAATGGAAAATACACATAGGTAGGTTCCACATTTATTTAAATCTGTGAGGGTTACCAGATCTGTAAAGTAAAAAGGTTTACTTTAAAGACAACATATAGTTCTAAATACCAAATCCTGACGAAAACGAAATGAATAATATAATCAAAGTAATTTTAAGTTTAAAAGAAGGAGACAAAAACTTATCTTGTGTCATTAAGAACTTGAAGTGTGACATTTCTGAAAGGACTACTCTACAGAATATTCTCTCTGGAAGTAGGTCTTTGGGAAACATGAGCTTTGGTCCTAAAAGCCTCTCACTAACCACTTTACATGAGGACGACCCCGTAGGTCCTTGGAGCCCAATTCCTCATTTGCAAAATGCAATGGTAAAAGCCCCTTAATATTTCCAAGTATTGTTACAGGAATTATTCGTTAATAAGTTTTACAAATTCTATAAATTAATAAAATATGTTGTCATTTTCATTACTTCATTTATTTTACCTACATATAAAGAGTGATTCAATACAAATAGATTGAGAAGAGCCCTATTCAATTATTTGGTCAAGTATGAACAATATGAAGTCTCAAAGCTATTTTTGGACATTAAAAGTGTATTTTCAATGCGTAAAAGGACAAAACCAGTGCTGTGGTTTGAATGTCTCCTCCAAAACTCATGTTGAAATTTAATTGCCATTGTAACAATATTATGAGTTAACATATTGAAGAGGTGATTAAACCATGAGGGCTCTGCCCTTGTGAATGAATTAATGCCTTTATCTCAAGCATGGGTTCCTATCACAAGAGTGTGCTACTTATCACAAGAGTGCTACTTATTGCAAGAGGATTCCTATCACAAGAGTGTGATACTTATCACAAGAGTGCTACTTATCACAAGAGGATGTATTTGGCCCTGTTTTGTCTCTGTCACCCTCTCTTGCCCTTCTACCTTCTGCCACGGGATGACACAACAAGAAGGCCCCTGCCAGATGCTGGCCCCTGGATCTTGGATTTCTCAGCCTCAAGAACCATGAGCCAATACATTTCTGTTCATTATAAATTACCCAGTCTCAGGTATTTTGTTTCACTAGTACAAAGCAGACTAAGAAATCAATGAGCAATGCAATGTTACTTCATTTGGCTTGGTTTTCAAACTGCCTAAACTCAGAAAGATTTTCCAACTTGAGCATTGATCTAATAGGATGAACTAAAAGGAGAACAAGTTTGGAGGGAAAGAAAGATAAAGAATAATGAGAAAGCTGTCTAATAACCTGCTGGGAAAAAAAATAGACATTTCATTTGCTTAAAAGTAATATACAAAATCAAAATGCTATTTATTTACCACTTATGACCATAAGAGTTTCAAATATATAAACTATAAATGATCTTTGTTGATTGAATAGCAATAATGCAAAAATGATATTTGTTGATCCTAAGTCTTTGTTTTG